>NW_023336547.1:0-121815 GCF_012971845.1 Lasiodiplodia theobromae
ATACCTCAGCTCCGCCGCCCCTTGCCCCCCCCCCCTTCTTTCCCAACCACCCGCCCCGTACCCAAAAGCCCACCCTTTCTATCTGGCTTCACATCATTTCATCTCCATCCTTTACATGTAATTAAATAAGAACAAAAGGCCGGGGCAGAACAGAGTAGAAAGCAAGAAAACCGAAATCCAGCCGGTACATCCACAGAGGGAGGCGAATTACAACAAGTGTGAAGCGTTCTACAAAAGATAGGAAGTATAATACAAGAATATACGGTGTAAGGTGTAAGCGCAGCGACAGTAAATGTAGTAGTAGTAAGTAGTAATAGTAGCGGAAGAAGAAGAAGAGAACGAAGGATGCGTAGAAGAGACAGTCCGATGCCTTCTCCCGATCCTCTCTGTACCTACCATCGAACAAACCAGCCTTTGACCGGCGGGGAAAGAATTGGAAAAGGACGAATAAGCAACGAGAAAGCAGAAGCAAAGAGACGAGCGGGTAGTACCATCCACCCCCTTTTCCCAGCCCGGGAAAACCACCCAACCGTAAAGAGAAAACCGGTGAAAGCAACGAGGGTACAGTATAACGAAACAAACCAGTAAAAGAGAGCGGAAAGAAACTCGAGCCCAAAACAAAAAAGGCGGTCTACTCGGCATGCCGACCGGCCAATGGGAAGCAGTGCTGGAGAAAAGAGGAAAGAGCCCACTTTTAGACGCCAACGACGCTAAGCTACTGCATCGTCGTGTGATCCTCCACACCGTATCTTCCCTTTTCGTCCCAAGCGCCCCATTGGTCTTCCCCACTAACACCACTTGAATAATGGATCCCTCGAGAAAAAGCTCCGTGGTTTTTTCTCGGCTCTTTTCCGCAGACAACGGCGTGCTTCCCCCCGCGGCCACTTTTTGTGAAGGCTAAGAAAGAGAGACAGGAGAGGGTTGGAGAGTAGGAAATGTCTGTTTCTTTGATGTTGTGTTCGCGAGGACTATGCCTTCTCGCGGTTGGCTTTTTCTTTTTTGTTTTTTTCTTTCTTTCTTCCTGACTAGCTAGACGACCAAAGGAAAAGGTTTGTAGTGATAGGACATGGGAGATGTGCAAGGCTGGACCATTTGTGAAAGAAAAGTGGGGAGGGTATCCGCCGCGCTCTGTGGACGTTGTCGATGCTGTACAAGCTGTTCTCTGTTCTTCGCTTCGAATAAAAATCCTCTTGCTCCCGAAAAGAGTCAAGTCTCAAATCAAAGTCAACAAAAAAGCGGTAACAAAAGGGGGTATAGCGCCGAGCAAAGCAAACTCGCTTTCCGTGCTGGTAGAAACAAGGGTACGCTGTAAAGAGTCTAACTAAGCAGTGCCCAGTAGGTGGTGTGATGTGAGTGGTATGTATGCCGCCCAAAACGTGTGGGATAAACGACAAAGCAGCGAAAAACATCAAACAGCCTGGCCCATTCCGCAGGGGCCGGAGGGGGTATGAAGCGAACAAGAAGGAAAAAAAAAAACGACTACCTAAATCCCAAATTCCCTTTGCCTCCCAAGACACCGTAGATATGAGCAAAGTTATGCCGCCAAAATGTCGCAACTCCGATGGAAAGAATCGGGCGAAATAAATGCAGACAAGGCTCGTCGACACCGTCAGTTGACGAGCCAGAAAATGTCGAAATCGACGTTGCGGTGGAAAAACGCCGCCAAACACCAAATGCTCCTGTGCTCCTGCCATTTTATGTCTTAGATGCCACCAGTCCGTTCCTGACGGAGATTCCCATGTAACTTGGGGGAATACGTAACGACGCCGCTCCGAAATCGCAGAGAATGTGGCCGTCAGAGGTTGATTTTTTTTTTCGATCCGATTAAGATTAGTCGTATGTGCAAGAATAAACGTCAAAATGTGAAGAGGGCCGGATCACGATCACCGATAGGCGTTCTGGGCGGCGAAGATACTCGCTGCTGCAGCTGCAGCCCACTCGTTCTCCTCGTACGGCGGCGTCGGCCACTTGGGATCAGCAGCTTGCGGGTGCTGGCGCTTCGCGATGTCGACGGGCTTGGTGGGTGTCGAGTAACTGCCATTGCCAAAGCTGACGTTGCGGTTTGCAGATGGGGAAGGTGTCAGATATGCAGGGTTACTTGTCGGGCCGTCGTTTCTCGCCAACCGCTTCGAAGCCTTGTGTGCAGAAACCAGCGCTTCGTCAAGCAGCTCTTCCTCTTCGTTGGGCGTCTCGTAACGGTGGCCGGCCGAGGGCTGCTGCTGGACGGCGCGGCGAGTTCGACTCGAAACGGGGCCTCTGCCATTGCTATCGCTTCCGTGGGGCAAGGAGTGGTGTCGCTTCAGCATCGGGTTGCTTGCCACCCGCGGCGAGGGGGACGCCTTCACGCTACCGGCCGGGGAGAGTCCTTCCAAACTATAACGCACGTGCTGCAAGGCCTTGTCCATCTCAGCAAAGTCTGACTGTTGCATTGGGTTGCTCGTGGGTGCAGGTGGGGGATCAATGTTCATTGAGTGCCGGTTGCTGCTGCTGCCCCAAGCTAGACATCCTGCGCTTGCTTCGATGTCGCCTGACGAGGGAGAAGGTGGAGCTTGGTACCGACCAGAAAGTCGCCTTGCACGCTTGCGAAGATGGGAGAAGAAGCCCTCCTTGAATGGATTCGATGGGGATGCGAGGCCGGACTGTCCGTTCAGGGCACGCTCCGCTTCGGCGCGGTGGATATCTGCGTAGTGGTTACCGTGCGACGCGAGCGACAGCTGGCGGCCGATTTTCTTCGTGGCTTTCTCGTTCGCACTGGGGTTCTGGCCGGCCTGAGCGGTGACTGCATCGGAGAGAGGTGAGATTGGTCGTATGGAAGGTAGTATTGGCATTGGCGCACCATTTCCTGAAACACCATTCGTCCAGGTGGCCCTCTTCGCTGCGTCTCGTCTCTGCTTAGTCGTCAGGGTGCCGGCGGACGTGTTCGAGGCCTGAGGCGAAGGCTGAGGGGAAATGGGTTTCGGCGCGCTGATGTGCTGCGGAATGGCGGGGGAGCTGTCCCTGGCAACCAAAGACTTGCGGAACCAAGAAGACGTCTTCGAGGTGAGGCTGGGCGTGTCGGTCGAGTCTTTGCCGGACGTGTTGCTCATGTCGGAGTGCTTGCGGTTGAGGAAACGCGAGGCGGACGATTTGGGGCGGAGCGGGTCGACGGCGTCCTGGAAGAACTCGTGGCACAGGGCCTGAGTAGAAGTCGGGCGGGCCTTGGGATCCCACATCAAACACCAAGTGACAAACTGTGCCAGGCTTGCGGGCCACTCGGGCGCCTGCAGAATGGTGTCCATGGCGTGAGGTGCCATCTGTAAGACAATCAGCTTCGCTTCAGCGCGCGACACCAGTCGGAATTACCTTGGGGAACGAGAAGCCCAGCTTCTGGGCCAGCCTGATGCCATCCTTCCACTCGCCGCCGCCAACCTTGGCGCCGTGCTTGTTGACCCAGCTTCCAGGGCTGCCCATGATCTCGCACACCCTCCAGACCTGGTCGACCTCGTTGCCGCCGGGGAAAAGGGGCTTGAGGGTTGCGATCTCCACGGCCATGGCACCAACGGCCCAGATGTCGACGGGGGCCGAGTATTCGCCGGCGCGAAGGAGGACCTCGGGAGCTCTGTACCAACGCGTCGAGACGTAGGTTGTGTAGGGGAGCTTGGAGTGGGTTTCTCTGGCGAGACCGAAATCGGCGATCTTGATGGTGTACGAAGGGGGGGTCGAGGGCGGCGTGACGAGAGCGGAGTATCTCTTGAATGCGTTGCCTGTGTCGGGGGCAGATGTCGAGACGAGGATGTTCTCGGGCTTGATGTCGCGGTGGAAGAAGTTGTTCTCGTGGATGTGCTCGAGGCCCGAGATGATCTGGAAGAGGATGCTCTTGACGGTGGAGCAGTCCAGGCGCTTGTGGTCGCGCGCCTTCATGAGCTGGTAGAGGTTGCCGTCCATGTACTCCATGGCAATGTGCAGCTTCTTGCTCATGGGATCCAGGAAGATGTCGAGGGCGGGCACAAGGTGGGGGTGGTTGGGTAATGATCGCAGGAAAATGACTTCTCTTAGCTCCAGACATTGGTTGAAGTTGTCGAACGTCTTCTTCATCGTCTTGATGGCAACCTGCAGGCGGTCAGCTTGCGGGCTGGCGGGTGAGTGCGGGCGGGAGGTCGTACCAAGGTGCCTCTCCGTGCGATGTGAGCGCCGGCGCTCCGCACGCGTGCCAGCGAGACGCTGCCAAAGCTTCCGTCACCGACATCCTTCAGGACCTCGAACTTGTCTTCCAGGCAGACGGCTCCGTGAGAGCCCGAGGACCAACCCCGGAACGAAGAGTCGTAAGCAACCGTCATTGCGACGCTGGTGACAGGCACAGACGGCAGCTTGCGAGGAGCGGGATTGGAGGAGGAGGAGGAGGGGGGGAGAGGGGGTGCTGCCATGGTCAACACAGGGGCGCGAGTGGCGCGTCAGGGCGTGCCAACTCACCAACTCGACGCTGCCAAGGATAACGATGGTAGAGGTTGGAGGGCTATAAGGTTGCCGTGCTCATTGCATGCGGGCGGGACAATTGGGCGGCGGGTCGGGCGGATTGAGCGATTGGCGTGGGCGGGAGAGACAGTGGCCCCGCGAGTTAGACGGCGTGGTAGAAGGAGAGAATCAGGGTCCAGAAGAGGGTGAGAGAGAAAAGTGCGGCAGCTGTTTAGAAAAGGGCTTGCAGGCTAACGTGGAGACAGTCCAGGACCACGGTAGGCGGGAGGCGTGCCGGAGGGTCGGTTCGTTTTAATCGATCAAAAGGAGCAACGCCCTGCCTTCTAGCGTGCGCGGTGGCCGGTGCACGCTGGAGCGTGATGGGAATTTGAGGAGATCTTCACAAAAGGAGCGCTCGGTGATTTTCACCAGGCGCGGCCTGAGTCACGCCGAGCGGGCGCTGGCGTGTTTACGCCCGTGAGCCTGGAGGGGCAGGCCTGACTGTTTCGACGGGCTTTCTGGAAAGCGGACACTGACGCCGATAATCTCGGGTGAGTTTGAGATAGGCACAGTGCTCCAGGGCCCCACCGCGACGAGAGATTGCTGGAGGCGCGTTGAGGCAGCGGCGGCGGGAGGTGCTGGCGCACGCGCGCACGCGAGGCCTGGGGTGGCGGAGGTGAGCTGGCCGGCCAACGCTGCTTGCTCACGACTTAGCGGAGCGGTGAGGCAGCGAGCGCGCCGGGAAGGCTGGGAGGGAGTGACTTGCAGCTCGGGGGGCAGGCGATCGGTGAGCGGCTTGTGTCCGGGCGCATGAGCGGGAGCTGGAGACGGCCCTGCGCAGCGAGGGCGACGAGAAATTGCGCCTGGCCCTGCGAGTCGTGGGTCACTTCACGAGCCGGGGGCCCGCCGGCCGGCTGGTCCCGTACGTGCGCGGCATCGCAGCACTATTGAAATGTGATGATTCCAGTTTCGGGCGCGTTATGCAACCGCTCCCCGGCGCCCACGCCGCCGCGCTGCGCTGCCCGCCGCCCGCCTTAGCTAATCGCAGCCAAGCGGTGGGCGCGCTGCAAACGCACCCTTCACGGGAAGCCACGTTGTGCAGGGAAGGCGGCAGGGGGGGCAGCGCGACTCCTTTTTGCGCCAGTGGGAAATGAGCACTAGCGGCGCACAAGGCGAGGTGAGTGCCTGAGCATCTCTGTGTGTCGTGCGGCGCCATTGGCGAACAGGCCTCCGCCTGCCAGATGGTGCGCCGCGGCACAACGGCTCCGAATTAGCTCTTCATTTCGAGCGAGTTGGGCAACGGCCGCTCCTCGTGCTTGTGCCACGCCGGCTGCGGAGGCCTCCCGCATCTGCTCGTGGACACGCACGACACAGGCCGCCCGCCGCCCGCAACAACAAGCAGAGTGACGTGAACTGGCGCGCCGGCGAGATCCTGCGCCTTCACCTATAACCATGGCTTCCCGCGCAGCTTGGTCCCGGGCTGGGGGAAAGCCATCGACGATCCGCGGCCGCCTGCATGTGCTGGGCGCATCCCCCGCCGCCGTTGCCCAAGACCACGACGGATTGGCTGGCCTGCTGCCCGACGTCGTGACGCTAAAAACAGCCTCCCCCGGGAATGCGAAACGGTGATGCTCTTCAACACCTTTGTGCTTTTTTCCCCAGCGAAATGAGGACTGCGGGTGGGAATACGCGCGCATGATTGGCGAAGAGGCGCACGTCGAACCTGCAATCTCGGACGAGGCAGAGTACGAGCGACTTCCCCGGTCTCAGAATTACCTTCCGACCTGCTGCTACTTCTTATCCCTCCGCCCGCCCAGCTCGGCTGCACACGCCCTTCAGCCCCAACTCCATTCCAACGTTGCAATCCCACGTCAGAGCTGAATGCGATCCGCTGATGGACGCGGGATCCGCCCGTTGGACCCATTCTCGCGCCTGGCGGACCGTTGGACGATGGAAAACGTCGGCACCTCCTTTTCTGGCCTCTCCTGTCGATTAAGCACGGGGGGCGGCAGAGAGCGTGCCTGGTAGAGTCCATCCCACCCTTGATTCCTTCATGCACCGCCCGACCAATCTGGGACCGGCCCGCGAAAAAGCAACACGAAAGCAAGCTGGAAAAGCAGTACCTGCTTCGCGCATGCAGCTGATACCGGCTAGCCGGAGCCCGTACATTGCTTAGCGCCTCACGTCTCGTCCGCCGAGAGAACCTCAAGAAGACTGCGGATCCCAGACTAGCAACACATGGACCTCCGGACCTCATGCCCAGCAGATGACCAGTCCTGCTCGTGACACTCAGCTATACACGCGCGAGGCTGGCAGCAGGCGTGAGGCGCGCAATCCTCAACGCATAGGCGCGCGCTCGCGCAGCACGTTTCAGCAAGATTTGGTGGATATTGTACTTGTGGCCGGCCTGACTGCTTGTTGCCCACGATCTGCCGGAGCGCTTCGGTCGGGGTTGCGAAATAAGGTTTCGGCGACGCACTACAAGTGGGTCTGTGATGTCGACAGTTGCGCAGGGCTGAAGCAGTCGGGCCTCACGCTGCTGGACTACGCGCTGGACGGGGGGAGCGAGCGCGCCAGAAAATCGCTGGAGACGAAGAACGTGTGGCATTCAGTGCGCCTGTGACGGCTTCGTGGCGCCGCGCCGACAACCTAAACGCGCGCGAGAGGGTTGGGGGATGCTGTCATAGGCGAACAAACAGGCTGTTGCCCTTTCGATGCCCGATGTGATACGCGGCCAATATGGACGCGACACTGGGCAGAGAGACACACCAGTGCGCGGCTCCGCGGAGTGGCGGCCAGCAAGCTCCTTCCTTGGGTTTCCTGGAGAAAGCTCACCACCAGATCGACAAAGAGAGCCAGGTCAGTGCTACAACTACTACTCTAGCGCCGCGCTTCGGATGGCGGGAGGGAAGACCCTTTCGGTCCCTTTTCTCGTAAATCGCAAAGTCTAGGCCCGCTAGGCGCGCTTGTGCGTTGCTACCGGTTTGTTTACTTCTTGCTCAGTTGCCTTGCTAGCTTCCTCCATCGGCTCCTGCGCCGATCAGTGGCAACGGAGACGCGCGTGTCACTGCAGCGACTGCCGATGGAGCCTGAGGCAGAACTCTTTGGTTTCTCCACCATGTCATCCGACGTCAGTCCGTCGTGGCCTGTTGTCCGGTCCTGTCTCGTTCCCATCCGCGCAGCCAATCAGTCCGCTAGCGGTAAACCCTCATCGAACGATCCTGGCATCTCTCAGCACATCGGCTGTAACAATCCTGTAAAACAGGTGCAGCCTCTTTCACGTCCGTCTTCAGCTCTTTACTTAACCTTCTTTGTGATCCTTCGCCTCCTTCCCGAGATGATTGTCCCGTCAGGCATCAAGAGAGTCATCTGCGTATTTGCTGTTCACCAGCAACGTTTTGGCGTGAGGTCCGGACGAGTCTCCGGAATTGCTTCGCGCACGCACTCTTTCCACATCTCTCTGCCCGCACAATCATATTTACTTTAGGCTACACGGCACTTCCCGTCGTATCGCCCGCGGGCGGTCTCCTACCCTTCTTTCAGTCTCCCATCTGGTGCTATTCCAAGATGGTGAAAGCCTCAAATTGGATGCCCTTTCCTGGCTCGTATACAGCTTTCAAAAAAAAAAAAAAAAAAAGAGGGAGAGATTTGATTCCATCATACGAGACTAACGAGAAACACAACACACGTGAAACCGCTATGTTGGGCTACTTGTTCTCGCCATCAACTTCGTTCATCTAGACTGTCTCGTACGCACAGCGACACGTAAGAAGCATGACGCCGGAAGACCGCTCTCGCATATTTCTCTCATTCACATTCGCATGTAAGTAACAATCTCAGGCCATAGCCTTCTTCTTCGGCTTCGCTGCCTCGCCTCGCCCCTTCGAACATGATCTCTCGTCTGCTGGGTGGAACTCCACCGGATGGTAGGTAAACCTTACCGGGTTCGTTCCTTGTCCCGGGGCAGCAATGGTGAGCGGGCTGCGGTGGGAAGAGAAGTAAAGGGGTCCACGTAACCATGAGGTGACATGCAGGTGGAGGGAATACCTGAGAAATCAACTTTTACTACGTAAACGATTGAACATATTCGAGCAGTCCCGCTTTCCACACAAATGAACTGGCATGGGTGCCTACCAGTTCTGGTGCCCCTCATCTCAGGGAATCAACGTGGGCCTCAACGTAACTTGTCCTGATTCGCATGCGTGCAGCGGAGTGACATCGCGCTTCGGCTTCACATGTGAAAAACGTGTCTGAAGACAATACGGACAACAGTTCCAGATCGGGATTGTCTCCTCCCCCAATTACCGTCTGCGCAGCCAACGGACGTCCTCGCTCCGGACAAGGCGAGGACATGACGTGACACTATTAAGTATCCGCTCTCGCCTATGCCGGATGAAAACGCAAATCAAACAAACCCTTCAACCACGTGCGACTTCCTCACACGAACTACGGCTCAATGTTCAGTTCCGCAGAACAAAGGGTTTTTTTTATTTTTTTTAACGAAGAACCGACTGGCCGCAACCCATGTAAGAAGAATTTAGCAACAGTACGTTTGATTGCAACAAGAGGGTAATGATCAAAGGCAAAACATTTTTCTTGCATATTCTTCTGCAACGGGACTCTCATTGTATAACAGAGACGACCTCAGACTAGCTTCTCAAGGTTCACATCGACGACCAAAGTCCGACACTCACCCCGGTTTGGGGAATGAGCCGCGGCTGTCTGTGAAATTTGCCTTTTGTGGTTGTCATCATAGGTCCCTGTCCTGTCTTCGTCCGGGTCTGCCTTGCTTCTTTATTGCCCGCAGGACATTAAAGAGAACCTCGAAAACTATCGTCTTGCACCGATGAACCCGGCCGTTCCGGCAACAACGCAATGACTCAACCTCCAGATCCCTATAGCAGTCAGTTCCAGTTAAACTTAAATGATCCTGGGGGAGGGAGACTTATAAGAAAAGAATGCGGGTCGCCCCCCTTTGGAGTGTGACATCCTCCAGGAGACGACCAGGGCTCCTCGCCCTCCTCCCAGTCTTACCCACCCAGAACGTCCCCTAATGAACATCTTCTCCGCCGAGATGCCCCTCTCTAGGCCCAACAGCGCCCTCGTCAGCATGCAACACTGAGCAAAACCAGGACAAACCATCACGCCCCGAGCGAGGTCAGCTAGCATGCATCTGCGTAGGAAATGCCGTCCTCGAAACAATCGCTGCGCTCCAGTAGCCAAAGCTATGGGCGAAGATCCGCAGATATAAACAAAGTTTCGGACAAGCGACTGGCTAGGCGTAGAGAGCGGACAAGCCTTGACTTTGATCCTCACTCTTGAGAGGTCCCGCTTCGTGCGCCCAGTGCTCCAGCTTCAAGTCGTCAAACCCCGCCAAACCGCTCGTCTACCCTTTGGTGCTGGCGTCAACGATCAGCTCAGGCATTCCTCGCGTGCTTATTGTAGAGGTTGTGCTGCTGCTCAGAACGTGGTGTTGCCGTTGGGTCGATGTAGAAGTGAAGAGGGGCCGGGATTCGAGGAGAACATCTGTACGACTGACGTGGGCTCTCGGTAGCTCCCGCCACACAGCACCCCGCAACTGAGATCGTCGTCCCTGCAGATTCCTGTCCGCACACCAAGCTGGTCGCCATCTCGTCCGCTTTCGTAGGATCGCCAGCGCTATCGTTGACACTCGTCTTCCAAACCTCGATGCTTTAGAAGCAATCAAGAAAGTGGTAATCTCTCCGTGTGTGGTTGCAGTCCTCCCATGGACAGTCTTTGTTACCTCTCAAAGCCGACCAAATATCGGGATCAAGGGCAATGTTTTTTCCGCGGACAAAGCACATCGTCAAAAACCGCGTCCGTATCCATGCATGTGTTAGGATCGGAATCTTGCCCGACTAGAAGCAACCGGTAGCAAGATATTTCGGCGCCCATCAGTGGACTCCTACGCTGAACGTAGGGGGAGATGGTTAACACGGCTGGTCGGACGACACCGATGGTGACGATGCCATTGGCGAGTGCCGTGACAAAGGCCTGCAGCTATGCTGGATCGTTGCAGATCTCTCTAGAAGGAGCCGAGGGTGGAGATCAGGTTCGCTGAGTGAGCACAGGGGCACTGGCTCTCGGCGGAGTAGGGAAGCTGTGCGGGACGTCTTCACCATTCTTAGCAATCCTGGTCAAGCAGTCGATGCACTGGGACCTTTGAGTGCATCGAATCCAGCTGCTGTGGTGAACCAATTCCAGAATGCCGACGTCAACACCCACCGCTATCAGACACCTTGAAGCGCCAAGCATTATCCTTCAAGGCCCCCGAACTGGAGCATCTCAGCTCGCCACTGGAGTTGAATAACAAGCCGAGCTCCCTCTGAGGAACACTTGAAGACCCCGCTGCACGACAGAGCGTGGTCAAGGCGAGTCTATCTTGCAAGAGTGATGTTCAAGACATCGAGGAGCGCTCAGAAGCATTCTGTTCGTAGACAATGGCTCAGCCACAAAAGCCGTGCTCAATCGGGAATCCCATCCAGATAACGCCAGACAATTCAAAGACGTAAGGCGACGATGGACAGCACTGAAGCCGCTAGTGAAGATTCTGACAAACTTTCCAAGGCTCGCAGCTGGTATCCGATTTTGCAGGTCCCAGGAAGGAGCAGCAGACGACGGAGAGCTCGATGGCATGTGAAGGTCCCAAAGACGATCCTCATGGAGGTGCCCGACAGCATTCCACCTGATCTATCCTGCGGCGTCTTTCCAGGCACGTCGTTGCGAGAGGCCGTCCGTAATGACCAGAGTCTGCTGTCCAGAGAGAAGAATCGACGCGCGTCTCCCAGGGAGATCTTACCAAAACGACGCATGAGACTTCCCTTGGACCACGATCCGCGCTTTCGCCTCCTCCACGTTGGCCATCGTCCAGCGCGAAGCATGGCACATCAGACCGCGGTTGCGGAAAGCTAGTCACGCGGTCGGCAACTGTGTGACCCGTGAGGCTGAAAACCGGAAGGGAATTAGGGTTAAGTTCCGAATCCCATCCTCCTTCAAGGCATTCCCCGAAGGTACAGTGTTTCCACTGCAGAACCGACGGTGCACAACAACCGGCACCCAGTGAGACCGTGCTATGAGGCTCGAGTACGGTGCTAGCACAGGCGATACAAATGCACAAGAGGCGTTGTTACACATCCCTACCTTGCGGCCGGGAGATGGGAGACGGCGCTGTGGGGGGAGGGCGCTGCGTCAATTTGTGGGGCTCGGACGAGCGAGAGATTGGTGGAAGACGAGAGGCGATAGTCGCGTAGCGGTCCCGCGTTTGATGGAGTCCTCGATTGCGGCTGAGCGTGGGCCTTGAGAATTGCAGGTCAGATTGCAGTCGGAATGTGGTTCGAGAGAGGGCTGATCCGCGCAGTCGTTGACGAAGAGAGAGTTGAAGAAGAAAGGAAGAAGGCAAGTCGCGACGCGCGCAAGAGGGTGGACTGGTTCTGAATACGCGTTTTGGGACTAGCGTGTTTCGCTGCGAAAACACGTGACGTCACCGTTTGCTGCCGCGCTCGAGACAAGAACTTCCATCGAAGCCCGTCGCTCTCCGCGACGCTCTTGCTCTAATACTTTGCGCATCATGCCGTCCTTGAGAGAGGAGCTCGATGCGGCTCGGAAGTTTCTTGCTCCTGCCTGGAAGCGCGGTAATTACAGTCCGTCCCACTCCGGAGCCGTGTGCTGAGGAGATATAGGGAACGACGACGTTGTAGTTCAACTAAGCAGTGGTGTCGACACCTCATCCACTTCCAATACCCACGGGCTTGTGTTGCGAGCGGCTTTGAACCATTTGCTTCAGATCCATGAGGCAGATATAATCCAACAGATCCAGGCGCCTCCGGCCAACGCGGATGGAGACTATGATGAAGATTCTAGACAAACTCTGTACGGGCTACTAGATCTGGTAGCCATCCGCGGCATCCTTCCGTCCTTGTCACCGGGCGTCGCAGCAAAGCATCGTCCCAGGTCGATGATCCCAAGCCTAAGGGACGTGACTCCGAGCAGCGACAAAGATCCAGAGCTTCTATGCGCAATTGTGGATGGAATGAGCAAAATGCTCGAGAACCCCGGCGCTGGCTTGGCCCCACTGATCAGGGAACGTGCTTTGATCGACGTCGTCGCCGGTGCTGGAGAGCTTGCATTTGCTCCGGATTCAGGTCATGACGTGCACGTCAAGTACGGGGACATCTTCGTGGCCATCATCAATAAGTCAGATTCTGGCATTTCTTCATGCCCCAATCGAATCACTAACCATATCAAGGACTCCTGTTTCTTCGGCTTTACCTCTCCTCACGTATCTCATGCAGCCTACAACCCCTCCGTGGCTCAAGTCACAGCTCTCGAAACAGCTCTCACTGGTTCCTCTACGCCCTCACGGCGTTCGACACACAATCGAGTTTATAGCGTCTTCGTACCCGCAGCCAGCCGGCACCCAAGACAGGGCCAAAGGCCCTTCGCTGCCCCTCGAAGCTCTGGTGCAAGCATCAAAGCTTCTCTCGTCCGTCCCAAGCTCGATGGATGCTGAATCGTACTTTACTGCTCTCGCACCGCAGTTGTTAACCATGCTTGATGGTGTGGAAGGCCAAGAGTTGGCCAAAGCTGCGGCACTGATAATCGGCAGCGGCATACTTGGGAAGAAGGCGTTAGGTGCGCCAGGGGCCATAGGATGGCGCCTCTTTGCAGAACCCATATTCTTCAGCATCAATCCCCCCAAAGTCAGTGTGGAAGGTTCCGGAAGCTTTGTGTCGAATGATACCCATGCCTTCGTTGCGGAGCCGGAACTCAGGCGCGCAGTAAGCCGCCTGGTCACACTTCTCACATCACGTCCCAACCCTGGCTTGTCCAAACGTTTACTCGGGCGATTGATGCTTCCACTATGGGCACTTCTTGATTACGCGAAATGCCATCCCGTTGACCGTGTTTGGAGAGATATACCATGGCAGCTGCTCGAGACGTTCTTTCGGCTGGGTGCCGGCGTGGAGCAGCTCGAAACCTTAGCGTTGAGCCTGCTCTGGGACGGGCCACCGGCTTGGACTTTCGCTCCTGGTAGCGACGGTGGTATTGAGATCCGTCGCAGGGAGCGCTCTTCCGAGGACGATGCCTTCAATGTTATTGCGCAGATGAACAGTCTGGAGCAGAAATTGGCCATGTATCAAGAGCTTTTAATCGCGAGCGGTGTTGAAGACCAGGATATTGGAGACCTCTTCGTCAAGTTAACCAGACGCTGGTTGGTACCCCGCTCTTCCATGGCGGAACATGTTCCCAAGTTGGAGGCTGCGATGGAAGAAGATCCATTTCAATCCCTCATCACTGCCAAATTGGTCATGGGTATACTGGAGAAATTCAGAGACAAGCTAGCAGCGCAACCAGACAATATGATCGAGCTGGTCAAGCAGCTGCTCTACGAATGGACCGAGTCCGAAAAAGCCAGGAAGAAGCGAGTCGAAGATTTACAGAGGCCTACCTACGCCGGCTTACGCAACATTGTCCAGCAGCAGCAGAAAGGGGGCATGATACCCGAGCAGCAAGCCGCCTCAGCGGATATCGACTCGAGTGAGATCCTCCCGGTGGCGCTCAGTCTCTTGAACACGCTCCTCTCTGCGCCGAACTTTCACCCAACCGCTCAAACATCCTCCACCCTCTCCATCATCCTTCCCACCCTTTCCAACCTCCGCGACCACGAACCCGGTAGCGAGCTTCCGCCCTCCGTCTCCGTGACGGCAGCGAATCTCACAACCCGCATCTCCACCTTGCTCAACGTCCCTGTACCTTCTGATCCAAGCAACCGTACCGCCGTCGCCGCACCCACTGCCGACGACCAAAAAGCTCTCCAAGCCGCACTCGCCGACCTCACATCTCCCACCGCCCCCCTCCGCGCCTCTGCCCTAAGCACCATCGCCTCACTCGCCTCGTCGCACTCCCGGGTTATCGACGTTCCACAGCTAACACTTCTTCTCCTACGTACTTCCCTCCCGGACGCCGATGAATACGTCCACCTGCACGCCATCAAAACTCTCGCCGCGCTCGCTTCCCTCGACCCGCAGCTTGTCGCCGGACAGCTGCTCGCAAATGCCTTTGTCGACGCCGACGAGACGGCTGTGGGAGAAGGCGGGCTGGACGCACGCCTGCGCATCGGCGAGGTGCTGGGCCGCGTCGCCGCAGACGTGCAGGAATCGCTTGTCCACGGCCGGAACCGTTATCAGTCGTCACCACCAGACGCCTCCCGCACCGTGATCCGCAAGATCGCCAGCGCCGCCGTGCGCGTGTCGTCTCGCCGCGGCCAGCGCGTGCAGGACCAGCGCGCCCGCCAGCGCACCGCGCGGCTCGAGGAGCGCAGGAGGCGCGACGCGGAAAAGGCGTGGGGCGGCGAGGTCCCCTCGATCCTGGGCGAAGAGGAGCAGGGAGAAGAGGACGAACGAGACGCCGCGCTCCTCGCATCCGTAGTGTCCGGCTGGAGCGACACGGGGCTTGAGGAGGACGTGCGGCTGCGCGCGCTCGCCCTGAGCGTCTTCACGACCGTCGTCCAGGAGCCCGCGACGCTGGCGCTGCTGCCGCCCGAGGACGTGGCGGCTGGCATCGACATCGCGGTTGGCAGCTTGGCGCTTGAGACAGAGGAGAGGCACGCAGTGCTGAGGCGGGCGGCGGTGCTGGTGGTATGGGGGTTCGTGAAGGCGGTGGATAAGGTGCATGAAGAGGGGGGTAGCAAGGGAGCGATGGTTGGAGAAGGTGCCGGGCTGTCGCCGACCAAGTGGGAGGAGGTGGAGAGAGTTGTTGGGTGGGTGAGGGATCAGGATGGGGATGCGGTCGTAAAGGGGCATGCAGGTGAGGTGCTAGAGGCACTACAGACATGGCGCGTGAAGAAGGCGCTGGGTGTGAGAGGGGATGGTTCGTTGGCTGGGCAGGGTATCCAGTTAACAGGTGATCTGGGGCTATCTGAGCTGAGAGGCTTAAGCATTGGTGTGAATGCGCAGGATGAGAGCAGGCAAAGCCATGGTAAGAAGCTTGTAGTAGAGGAGACTGAGTAGTTGCATCACATGGAAACGAGAAGGTACAGCCATCCAAACGGGCAAGTGTCTTGGGGAAATAGGCCGTGAACAAATCGCCCGGCCTTTCTCATTGTGGTATCCTGTCCCGATGACCTGAAAACTCCATATGAACCATGCTTATGCTTGAAGCCATCCTGAACCAATCAATGCCAATTGGCATGCCGGGGGATGAAGAACCATGATGATCACTCCTTCTCGACCTTTGCGCGCTTCGGGTCGGGAACCGGCTCCTCCTCTGCCTCGCCATCGTCGCGCTTGCGCTTAGGAATGGTGGTCATGTCCGAAGGAGGGGTGAGAGAAGCAGCATCGCGAGAACGAGGACCATCGCCAGACCGCACAGTTCCGGCAGTGCCGCCAGTAGAAGAGCAAGCCTTTCCATCGCCAGGATCCTCCTTAATGACGTTGCGCTGCTGGCGACGGCCAGTCTCCTCCGGAGCCGCCGTCAGAAGTTTTTTGCCAGCCTTCTCCTCTACCGCCTTGGGACCTGCAGCCACTGAAGTAGTTATCCGTCTCCAAATCAACCGCTCATCTCTGCATCGTTTGACTTGCCTGGTTCGCCCGCGTCCTTTGCAGAAATCCAGAGAACGTTGTTGCAGCTGGGGTCCGTCAGCGCGAGGGTCACCGGGTGGGAGGGGCTTTAGGGTGGTACCGAAACAGGACCTGGCCAAGAGTGCCAGTGCTCTTTCCGTCGATGAACTCCTCGGTGTTGGCAAGCTGGAGGTTCATGTAGCTGTCGGCGGAGATGAGGGTGCCGGTGTACTCGGTGTAGCCCCACTTGAGACGGACGCGGATGTCCTTGCCGACGCTGCGAAGGACGTTAGCGACGCGTTGGAGCGTGGATGCGCGGGCGAGGCAGCGCGCAGCGTGGTGACGTACAGGGCCAGGAGCATGGGGCGCGGGTTGACGGGCATGAAACCCTGAGTCAGTCAGCATCGGCAGCAATTGCGGGCGGAGGGAGGCGCGTACGCTCATGTTGGGCAACTCGCAAGCGCTGGCTTGGGTGGTCTGTGGTGGAGGGAGTCGGTGGTTAGGCGGCGGGCAGGTGTCGCGCCCAGCTCACACAGCTTTCGCTCGAAATTTAAGCTCGGGCCACGGCTAGTGACGTAAGGGGACTAGCGCGCCCGTTGCAGCAGCGGCCATGCGCGCATGCCGGGCCTCACCCTCTCCTCTCCCACACTCAACTACCGTAGGGCTGTCGGCACTCTTCGGACATAGGCTCATCTTGCCGCCAGCAATGATGATCTGCTGCACAGTTCCCCCGCGCCCGCATCCTCACCGCGCTCCAAGCTCATTGGCCGTTGCGGACCTCGCTCTCTGTATAGCACCAGCAAATTTGGATGGGCAATGCGCGCCGCCCAAGCACCGCCTCCGTTATTTCTTTGTTCAATTGCCTTGCGTAGATGGCCCCGGCCCAAGCGCTGCAACCTAGACACCTTCATGAACCCTGTGTCTCAAATACTCTAGACCATGCTCTCTCTCGCTTGTTTCTCGCCAGAACTAACCCTCACTCTCTCTCTCTCTCTCTCCTTTCAACACCTAGCCCTTACGTCTATTCTCAACAATGTACAGCGCATAGATTGCAGCTATTGCCTAAGCCTTCGTTTCCACTTCTTCTTCTTCTTCTTCTTCTTCTTCCCTCAGCCGACCAACGTCCCCGCGACCTTCACAATCTCGCCGCCGATCTGCCAAGTCGCTTCCAGAACTTCCAATATATCAGTCCACCGCCGATCAACATGTGCAAAGGAATCCAGAAGTCCTACAGCTGCGGCTGCTCCCAGCCAACCCAGACCTACTACCGCTGCCCGGATCGGAAGAGAACAAAGACAATCTGCCCGGGCAATGATCCGGACGACGATATGGTCATGCGCGTCGACATTTGCCTGAACTGCATGGAGAAAAACGACTGGACCGCATGACCGGAACCAATCCGCGCGCCTGGCTGCTCTCTGGAATCCACGAGGGAAAGTTGAAGAGCTCATGATGTTTTATGCCCAGGAGGCGTAAAGGGTATTCGTTGGCGTTTTGCTCGTTCTGTGCTTTTGTCCTTTTACTTGGAGTGGGTTCTTGTTTTAGCGTCACAGTTCGTCTGCTTTTGCTTTCAAGCGCATCTTTCCTTTCCGTTTGCCAGTCTCTGCCTGCGGCTTTCCTTGCGTCTCTGTCTGTCTGTCTCATCTCCTCTCCTTTTGTCTTCCTCTCTGTCAGTCATCGTCTATTTCCTTTATTATCGTCTGTCTAGCTCTGGCCCTGTCGGCCTTTCGTTGCCTTTGTTGTTTCGTTTGCTTTTTTTTGGTTGTTGTTTTTGGTCTCTCTGTGCCCTTCCCTTCCCCTGAAACGAAGTGGTTGGTTAGCGGCGCATTGCAATAATGTCTTGGGTTGGCGAATTGGAAACCATCGGGGGTACAGTAATGAGGAGAGGTCACGGTCAATTCTATTGAGAATTATGCTCGATTGGTCATTTGCATTCATGTCAATAGAGTGCTTTCTCATGCGCATGTTTGAGGAAGCGAAGCACTTGAGCAATCAACGATGATGTCATGTTCATTTGATATTGACCACTACCTCAACCGTCTAGGATGTCTCAAGTCGCATTCTACAAGAGCATCTACCATATCAGGTGAGCGAAGCGCCCATGCACGGAGACTCATGTTTCTCTTCCCCAACACACTCCTCAAGTTCCACGTCATAGCGCAATCAACACGGGATGTTCTAACTTTTCTTCTTTATCAGTCAATAAATCTGTTTCAAGATGCCTCGAACAGAAAGGAAAACATGAAGCCAAGCCAAGTGTCGCACTTCACGACTACATCTTCATTCGCCCTACAATATCCGAGCCACCCACTCGGCTTGAATAACATGCATCTGCACGCACAGCATCAGCAATCATTTAATATTTACTATTACAGAAGCTTAATGTGTCCTACTAGGTTAAACTCCTCCCATCTCTTCCTTCGAAACGTTACGATGTCTTACTTTATAATGACTCAATCTCCACCAACACCTCTCTAAGATATCAGACAAGGCACCCCTAGTTACTACTACCCTGACCCGCATTCCAAAGCCTTCAGAACGGCGGTCATCCCAGCAATAGGCCCACCAGACTCCAACGCAGACTACTAGCGCGAATGCTTCAAGCATCTACCTCCTACCCTTCAGTCAATACGAAGCCAAGCATAACAGAATCCAAATAATAGCCAGAATCATGCAAGGCCCCCCCACCGCGCTTCGATTCTCGACCACCAAAGGTACATCAGAAGCCCCGACGTAAAACCAAACGGCTCAGCCACCCGAGCCTTATCCCCAAGGAGATCTCCGTCACTTCATGGAATCCGACATATACACGCACACACATACCTCCACTTTTTGCTCCGCTCTTCTCCCGGGCCTTGCGATGGCCTCACCTAACGATAGATCACTACTTCGAGCATGCTAAAAAAAGAAGGGGAAAAACACGTCACCCGGCCGGCGCGGCGCCGCAGCCGCCGCCGCCGCCGCCACCGCTGACTCAGCCCGGTCAGCTTCTAGAACGGACAGATCCTCCGTAGGATCAGCGCCACAGGACGGAGAACCCATGTCAAGGTACATAGGCAACAGCAAGCCGGAGCCTTGGCGCGTTTTCATTCGACCACCATTGGGACGACAACGATTGCCTAAACGGAAAGACTCGATGTACCAATCCGAGCTATGTCTACACCTCACTCTCTTGTCACTCTTTGATTAGAGAGATTACAATTTTCACTTTACTGCACAGTTCATCTACATTCGACGTCTGCATCTACGTCCCTCGCGTTCGCCCATCGATCCATCTTTCCGTCAAACCTATACGTGCGTCTTGAGGGTCACGTTTCTTCCTCCTTTCCTCCCACCCATTCGCCTCCTAGTATATTTACACCTGTTAACAAAAAAGAGAGCTCGATGCTATCGTGACAATGATAATATGCTTGACGACGACGACCATGTACAGTTGCGTCGTCTATCCCAAAAGGAGATTTGATGCGATCCAAATGCTTGCTCGAAAAAGAAAACAAAATCCGATCAATGCACCGTCCGTTTTCTTTGGACAAACAAGAGCGAAAAGGGGGTGTCTCAAAGGAAAAAGAAAAGGAAAGAATCCGCTCAACCCATCTATGAGGGTAACATGCAACAGGGGAAAAAAGACGGTACGCCGTGAAATGCATGCACCGCAACCCCTCTCGAGCCAGACTGAAGAGTTGCGCGTGCGGAAAAAAAAAAGCATATGAACAAGAAGATCAAAGGATCAGATCAATCGACATCCAGACCCATCCCTCTCTCCAACCTCTCTGCTCTCTCCCTTTCTCTCTTCGCGTGGCCCGCGCCGGGGACCATCTTCCCCAGCACCCCCCTGATGACTTTTCCGCCCAACAGCACGCTTCCGCCGTCCTTCCCCTTGGTCTTGCCCTCCCAGAACTCCTCGTACGTCTGTGTCCGGCCGCTAGTATCCAGCCACTCGTTCCCAGCGGCGACCGCCCACCGGCCGGGCACGTACGACTCGCTCAATGACCGCTTGAACTCGCGCTGCTTCCTGCCCCTTTCCCCGAGCGGGCCCCACAGCCGCTGTCCGATGATCATTTCGCGCTGGAGCTGGGCCTCGATGTCGATGGCCTCCTCTTCTTCCGCATCGTCTCCTGCTGACGTGCTGGGCGGGCCTTGGACGAACGGTTCACGATCGACGAAAAACGTGGCGCCCGGTTGGATTCTGACGGATTTCTTCTGCTTCTTCCCTTGCTCGGCGGTGAGACCCTCTTTCCTCGACTTGACAGCGGCGTCGTCGGGTCCATCATCAGCACAACTAGCCTCCCACTGCGCCTCCGCCCACGCCACCCTCGCCGCGCGCGCATTCTTTGCTGCTGCAACGGTCAAGCTGTGCCGTGGCCCGTAAATGCCTGCAACCTTGCGCATGTGCGCCATTGACTCCTGCAGCCGCACACACGTCGGGCAGTGGGCCGGGGTGCCCTTTTCGACTTTCTGGCGAGAAGATGAGGCGTTCGATGTCGATCTTCGGCGGAGGCCGGTCGTCGGGACGGTGTTCGGGTTTGAAGTGACGGGTGCAGAGAAGGAGCGGCGAGCAATAGCGGCCGAGGGCGGAGACGAGGAGAATGGAGAAGGGCTGGAAGGTTGGATTGGCGACGCGGGCGTTAGGATGAAGGTCGGCACGCCCTGTGCTGGAGGTGGGCTCTGTGGGACCGAAAGGTGTTCTGTTGGCGGTGACGAAGGGGGCTGTAGCTGTTTTTGCTGCAGCGGAGGGGTGGGCGGAGGGGTGGGCTCGACCCAGGGTCGGAGGATGTGGGGTGGTGGAAGGTGTGCATCCAAATCAAAAGCGTCGGCCATTGGGTCGGTCATGCATCCCTCGTTCTCATCCGGTGAGGGCGTTGGAGGCAGTTGGGCTTGCTGTGACTGCTGGCTGTTCTGGATGTCTTCTGGCTCCTCCTCGGGAATGGGTATCGAGACGAAATGGCGGCAAACGTATGCTCGGACGGTCTTGGTGGGGCGTGTTGTCCCCGGGGTTTCCTTTGGAGGGCGGATGTCTTCATCGTCGCTAGAGTAAGAAGTGCGAGAGGAGGCTATGGAAGCGCGTGGTGTGGATTCGAGGGAGGACCAAGTGCTGGACGTGGATGACGAAGACGAGGAGACATAGGACGATGCAGAGGAGAGGGATGAGGATGAGGAGGAGATGCTGCTACGGAGCAACGTCAGTCAATTGCTAAGTTACACGCGCGCCACGCATGAATTCTCCGGGGGATCACCAGCAAATGCCAAAATAGGAAATAACAGACGTACCTTGCTCTCCACCTCTCCCTCAAACCGCCACTGCTCCTCCTGCTCCTCATTGACCAGCTCCATCCGCCGCTGCTCTTGACGCTGCTGGCAACGCTGCTAGATGTCGACGGTCTGCTCTCCGGCTCAGCCGCATCGTCGTCGAAGTCCAAAAAAGCCCCCTCAGGGAGCTGTTCCAGCGTGGTCTGGCGTCGCTGCTGCTGCGGCTCGGCAACATCGGGCTCCGTCTTCTCGCGATTCCGCCTGTACCGCAGCCTCGAGAACCTGCTCTTCGTCGGGCTAGCCTCGGCAGCGCCGGCACTCGTCCGCGGCCGTTGCAAATGGTCCACATCGGCGGGACCAGATGATGAAGACGAAAACAAATTTCTTGCGCCCATGATGGAGCGTCGCCTCTCGAGCAGCGAAGAGGTAGAGCGGTTTTTTTGCGACATCACAAAGCCGTGCGACCAAGGGGACTTTTGTTGGTTTCCTCGCGGTTCCTGTAAGCGGCTGCCCGCCGTGGCTTGCGTCGTGGGCGCGTGCGCGGCTGGCTGCGCGTCAGGCTGCCGCGCTTGCTGGTCTTGCGACTGGCGCGCGGAAGTATGCGTCAAAGCTGTTGTGGAGCTGGTGCGATGTTGGTGGGGGCTGATGTGGCGGTCGGGCTTATGCTCAGGCTCGAAGGATGAGGCTGAAGGGTAGCCAGAAGCGGCAATGGGCGCAGATGGAGAGACGTGCGTTGGCGATGCGTGTTCAGTGGTGGTGACAAGAGCATTATTATTAGAAACGGGTGGGGAAGAAGAAGGACGAGGTGCAAACGAAGGAGAGGCAGAGGCAGAGGTGCTGGCAGCAGGCGCTGGCAGTGCAGAGCGAGCGGAGGGCGGCTGCGTGTTCCCAGACGTGGGCGAAACAGCAGAGGCCGGGGCAGAAGATAAGGAACGGAAAAGCGACGTCCTCGCGCGCGCGGTGTCTGGAGGCTTGCTGGCTTCGTGCCGGCGCGAGTGGACCAAGTATTGGGTGTCGCGCTTGTGGAGAAACAGCAGATGTGACGGCGGCGGCAGTGGTGGAGGCGTCGAGAGGGTTCCTGGCTGCGTCGTCGACGGCCGGAGCGGCATCTGCAGAGAGCGATTGGAAGGGAGCGTCGAAGTGAGTGGAAAGGCAGAAGCCATCATTGGCCTCAGGCCACGGGCGCGCGACAGAGATCGAGGGCGTGGGCAGGCACGGCAGCGCGACACAGCAACACGAGGAACGTGGCTGTGGATCCGTCCAAATCCTTCAGGGATTGGGTCGCAAGCTCTGCTCTGACGCAATGCCAAATTGGGCCCGCGCCGGCTGCCCGCCTCCAGGGGATTTGCGTAGTGTTTCGCCCACTCAGCTTGCCGAGATAGCGAGATAGCAATCTCGTCACACAGGAGACGCTATCAACCCCAAGCCAATTCCCCAAGACGGCAACTTCCCGCTGGCCTCAGGCAAAACAGTCCCACCGGCCCAGTCAGAGCGGTGTGTTCAGCGACAAAAATAGAATTCCCCGATCGGCCATGCCACCCCGTATAACTCCTCGCTATTGAGAACCTTCCCGTGAAACCTCGCGCCCAGTGTCTTTCTTTTGCCCACGGCCATCCATTAGTGCCCCTCACATCAATGCTCAAGTCCCCGCTTCCCGTGCTCTATTGCTTTTCTCCTTTATTTAACCCCTCAGTCATAGCACCTCCATCTCGTCGCCGCCGCCTGCACTGAACGCGAAACGGCCCGTCTCCATAGCCGCAACACGGTCCAGCTCGGCTTGGTACTCCCTGCGTAAATCCTCCAGGGTCACCAGCCTCCTCGGCGCCGCCTTGCCATCCGGCACGCCCTTCAGCCCACCCTCGCCCTCGCGCTGCCCCACCAGCAGGTACTGGTCCTGCTCCGTCACCAGGCTGAGCGTGTTGATGAGCGTCAGGTACGCCTGCGTGATGCTCTCGTCCTTGGGGTCCTGTAGCGCCGCAGATGATGATTTCAGCCGCGTAATAAGATCATACAAGATCTGCGCCGCCCCCCGGTAATTATTTTTGGCGATGCGGAAGGCGTACAGCAGCCGGTGGAAGGCCGGCCCGCTGCTCACGCTGACCGTCTCTCTGCACAGTCCAGCGAGAATCGCATCCACGTCCTCCAGCTGCCTGGTGAAGGGGAAGGTGATGAGCAGGGGCATCTGGTTCTGGTTGATCATCGTCTTGACCAGCGTCGCCAGGGCCGATCTTCGGCTACCCGTCACGTGTCAGAAAATTGAATGTGTATCAGGTAGATCGTTACTGCACTCACAGGCTGTTATCCGGATACCGGGATAGGGCGCCGTACGCCTCGCGGAAATTTGAAGATTGCACGCAAGCCTGGAAGAGCCTCGACAGCACTTCCTGCTTGAGCATCTTGGTCTGGCCAATCATCAGCATTTCCCCCCCCCTCACACGCCTCGTCGGCTTGGTACACACCTGCTCGTGGTCCTCGGTCTGAACCGCAAACAGCGCCGCCTCCGCCCACTGCATGACATAGGCGTGCGCTTTTGCCTTCTCGAACAGGTACATGACATGCTGGCAAAACCTTGACAGGCCCTCGTGGAAGTACTCCTTCTCGTTGGGGCTGAGGAAATTGTAGAGGTCGGTGTTGAAGATGTCGAAGAACCCTTTCGCTACACGTCAATCAGGGTTAATCCTCTCGCAACAATGTGAAAACGCGGCTTACCACATCCGAAGCTGACTCTGTTGAGATATGTGCTGGCCAGCTTGAAGTCCCCGACCGCAAGGTAATAGCGCCCTTTGAGGTAAGTCCCCCAGATGCTGTTGGGGACGAACGGCAAAAAGTCGGTGGCCAAGTCCAAGTTGCCGTACTTGAGCAGATTGCTCAGAACCCCAGCACCCACAAACTCCCAGTTTTCCGGCAGAGGAAGGCCAAACGACCATGAGCGACACCAATAAGTAATGAGCTCCGAAGCGGGTGCTGAAGGCGTCTTCAACTCTGCCCAGTCGCCGATGAAGAGGCTCTCAAACAATGTCACCACTGCCGTCGACTTGATTACAGGGTTCTCGGCTGAGTTGGGCTCCCCGACAGAGCTTCGTCGTGACCGAGGCTTCGGGTCAGCTCGCACCGCCGCTACTAGCCACTTGGAGATGGTGATGCCCTTCAGCCTCTCGATTATGTCAGGGTAGATGTCGGCAGGCTGGAGGGAGGGCGTCTCTTGAGCTTCGAGTTCTTGGCTCATGAAGACGATGAGCACGAGGAGGTCGAGGAGAATCTCATGCGTGAGGCTCAAAATCTCCTGAGCGCCTCTAATCAGAGACTTTGCACCATAGCCGGTAATGGCTCTTTGGTGATGGTGGCCTCGCTCATCCTCCACTAACCTTTCCAACGCCGCCAATACAAGCTCTTGGGTCACGCCAGCGAAACCACCAAGGTCCTCAAGCAGTGACTCAAGCTTCTCGAAATCCTCGTCGGTGACCTGCTCGCAAAGACCACAGCAAGCTTCAAAGGCCTTCATACGATCGGGAATCGAGAACGAATCTTCTTGGCAGATCTCACGCTTGACAGCGAGCGCCAGTTGATCCCGGAATGAAGCGACGAATGAATTACGGAACGAAGAAGCAGCAGTGAGAAGCTTGGCGACATCTATCGACAAGTCGTCCTTCAGGGCCTTGAAGAGCGGCCTCGAGAGGGCGGGCTCTTCGAGAGAGGCAAGCGTTTCATCGTTCAACCGCAGTATCTCGACCTCGCTACACGCCCTGACGGGCGTCGCGTAATCTGACAGAAGCAGCCAAGGGAGGTCATCCTCGACGTCGAGAGCTAATGCGACAGGCTCGCCGCGGCGCTTGTGCAAGTCCTTGATTACGCCATAGAACACCTGCCACTGTCCCGCCATGTCGACCTCATACTGATCGAAATCGATCTGACCATCTGGAAGGTGCCTGGTGGGAACCTTCGCGGCGACCGCGGCTGAGATCTGGTCTTTGATCGGTGCCTTGGCACTGGAGCTCAATACGAGTGTACGAGTGGCAGAATCGCCAAGGCCACGCCGGTAGACGCACAGAGCAGTTTCGAGCGTCGCGCTCGTGAAGCGACCGGGGTAAAACAAGAAATCGATCCACTGCTCGGAAACGCTTTGCGAGTGGATCGATGGGTCTTCGAGGTTCGGCTCAATCGGGTATGCGGGCGACGCCTTCAGAGCCTCCACCGTGAGCGAGCCCGAGTCCACAGCCACCCAATTGTTTCTCCAGATGTCGGCAAGTTGCTCGGCCGAGTCATAAAGGTCGAATTTTAGCGTGAATACCATGCACCTGGGGCCTGACCTGACACGGATCCAGAGTTCGGAGCTTCTCCAGCCGGGCCGAGCTTTGAAATGAAACTCTTCCATGTTCCAGACGGTAGTATTCATGAGCTCATCGACCGGCGGAACGAACACGAAGTCTGATTGAACGTCGTGGATGCCGAACTCCACATCGTCAGCGTCCCTAACACCCCAGAACTTGAATTGATGGCGCTTCGGCGAGTAGGTGACGACAAAATATTCATCACCGTCCTGTGGAGCCTGGACCTCTAGGACCTCCATCAACTTTGGCTGCTCTGCCCCAATGAAAAACTGAGCCAGTTTCTGAGGGTCCCTGTCATTCTCGCCAAGCAAATCCGTTTGCACGCCGATTTTCCCGGTTTCCAGATTCCACGCCTTCAGGATATGGTTCAGAGAGACCGTGAATATGTGCTTCTCGTCCGGAGATAGGGCAATGGCGGCCGCGGTCGATGCCTCGAGATCAAGAGTGCCGAAGCGGACGGTGTTATGGCCTTTCCACGGGATCAAACTCTTGAAAGCTGAGCCCCAACCACCTTCGGAAAAGAAAGTCTCGCGCCAGGAGGAGCCTGTGATTCTTGTTATTATTATATTCGCATGAGTGAATTGTTAGTCCATTTCAAACATACCATCCGATGCGGCAGTTCTGTTTAATCGAAGCAGACCTCCGTCGTGTAGTGAGACCAACAGCTCAAGCGCGCTGCTGGCGACTATGCGGTATGGGTAACGGAAGCTGAACGCGGAGGGAATACACGTCTTGCACCAGACGTCAACGTCGATCTCGGTAGCGGCGGGGCGAATGAAGAAATCCTTGTGCAAATCGAGCGTGTAGAGCTCGTTGGCGGTGGTCAAGACAAAGACGTTGAGCGCGTCGCGATCTTCGCGCTCGGCCAGAGCAACACCAAACGGACGGATGGCATTGGGGAAGCTCAGCAACAGCGTCAAAATGGCCTCGCCTTTGTGGTGACGGTCGACGGTCAGGTCTACTGAACGCAGCTCCAGGACCTTGCGGTCATCCAGAATCCTCCACAGGAAAGTCCGCGGGTATGGATGTTTGCGCCGGAAGAAGATGGAGGCGTCGTTTGCCGCGAGGTGGCGACGGGCGAAGGACGTCTCATCAGAGCTGGTGTTGCCTTCTTCGACAATAATGCGCTTGCCCTTGGGGCGCGACAGGAAAGCGGAGGTGCTGTGAGGCGGGAGCGTGACGCCAATGGTAGAGCCTGCGTAGGGCGGATCGAGGTTCAGTCGCGTCTCCCGGTAGAGGAGAGGGGCGGTAGAGGTAGCCATCGCTGCGCCATCCAGCGCGGATCGGGCGCTTGAAGGTCGAGGCGGTGTTCGCGGAGGAGCGCAATGGGCGGACGCGGTGTTGTCGGGCGGAGCAGCTTTGCGAGCTCAAACTTGAGCTTCGACACGCCTGAACACGACAGGGATTCGGCGCTGGCGATCGCGCGCGTGCACCCGCCACAACACCAGCCACAGCAGTTACACACCATATTATTCAATGCAACCTTACGCTCTGCAGCAAGAACATTATTCATTTGAATGCGTTCGAGGGGGTAAATCATAAAAATCTAAGCAGACTGCCACAGACGCCCATGCTCAGCAAACACCCGGAAAACATGCCCTGTACTTTCGCCATCCATGCAACCAGCCAAAAAGAGCAAGAAAGATATCGTTGCGCCGCGCTCTACAGCCGCGCTTCGCCATGACACGCATCGGTCGAAATGCTTCTCTACTCTTTTTCCAAGTCCTTGGGGCTGGGATCGCCAATACCGTCCTCGTTGATGGCGAACATGCAGTCACTCTCAGGCAGACACGGGCTGTCATAGATCTTGCATAACCTAGTCTCACCGCGGCCTTTCTTCAGGCTGAGACGCGTTGTGCTTGCATGCGCAATGATGTTGCCGCCAATAGGCTTCTTCGGATCGGGGTTGAACATGGCACTGGGGCCACCGTCAACTTGCGCCACGACCTGGTTTGTGATGACGACAGCGATGCCGAACTCGTCGGCTAGGCGCTGCAGAGTGCGCATGAACTTGGCAAGATGGACCTGGCGTGCCGAAAGCTCACCACGGCCCGCAAAGTCGGTTCTGTACAGGGATGTTGCCGAGTCGACAATGAGCAGCGAGAAACGGGTCTCCGTCATCATCTGCGAAGCCTGCTGCAAAAGCGATAGCTGGTGGTCCGAGTTGTATGCGCGGGCATATGCAACGTTATCCAAGACCTCTTCGCCCGATAGTCCGTAACGGTTTGCCACCGCCAACAAACGAACAGGTCTACAGCATGTGTAAGCGATCCAAACCGCGAAGGGACGGGTAGAAACATACCGAAAAGTGCCTTCCGTGTCAATGTACAAACACTTGCCTTCTCCACCGCCCATATCGAAGGGAAGCTGGCACGTTACCGCAAGAGTGTGGCAAATTTGACTTTTTCCAGTTCTGAATTCTCCGAAAATTTCCGTAATGGAGCCAGTCTCGATGCCGCCAGCGAGGAGAGTATCGAGCTGCTTTGAGCCAGTGGTAATGGAGATCAGCTCGCTGCGTCTTTGATGCATTTCTGTTGCGGTGGTGAATCCCATAGGAACCAGCTTCGCGGCTAATTTCTGTTAGATAAGTCCTGCTCCATACGAGTACAGTGCCCTTACCCTCGGCCAGGATTTTGGTCGCCTTCTGCTCCGAGATTCCCTTGATCTGCTCGAGCACGCGCTTGGGCCTGCAACATTTCAGCACTTACTACCGGAGTAATAAGTCTATGCGGCTTACGTATATGCCACCGACTCTACCGTGTGGTAGCCACCGTCGACGACGAGCTTGATGTCGCGTGCAGTCAGGCCGTTCACACCCTAAATTCAGCCATTAGATATACGAGCGGGTAGTGGCATTGATTTGCGCGACAGCATACCTCGAGAGCACTCAAGGGCGTAGGAGCGCCAGGTCCTGCCATGCTGTCATCGTAGCCGGACTGCGAGGGGTCCTCTTCGGCGCTCATAGTGGCGTTGGCCGACTTGGGTACACAAGACTGCTTGATAGGCGAAGAAGCGGATGTCTGGTGCAAGTTGTTGGTGGACGCGTAGAAAGTTTGGGGAGGCGCGAGCGCGTCGCGGTGGCAATTAAGGCTAGGCGCGACATCACATGACCACTGCTGCCTTGTGGTCAGGACCTACTACCTACTACTTGCAGCAGAACTTCGCCATCTCCGAGCCTGCGCTACTCAGCCCCCTTGACTTTCCACTGCGGCTCTAGTCTCAGTGTCTGATGTCATACAGAAATGCGCAGCCTGCGCGCCATCTGCGATATCCCTGTTGCTGCACGTCTTCCTGCAGTCAGTTGCTAGCGTGAATTCATTTTTGTGTTCCAGAAACTTGCTAATTGCCGGATATGCTGTCAGCCTGACCCCTCGCATCGGGTGGAGAGGCGCACAGTAACTCAAGATTGCTCCAAGGTAGACTCGCTTAGTGCTGCAACACAGTGGAAACTTGTCCTGCCATTTTCGTATCACATTCACGTTCCTTTGGATACTTCGAATGACCCGTCCTCTTTGCGCCATGTTACATTCCTAGGGGGGGCGACAGCGCGCTAGCGACACGAAGCGGCACTCTCGATCGCATCACTAACATTCTCCACTGCAGGAAACTACTGGCTACAACCTCAGACGTACCATAAGCAACGCTTCTCCGTGGGCGATATAAATAGCGCTGACGACTTATGCCACAAGCTTCAGCTGCTGTGGCTTGAGGCTCACCCCGCACTCCGGGTCGGCCGCGTCGGTACCCGGCTACAACCCCTCAAGCTTCTACCCATAGAGACGTAAGAAAAGCCACCAACCTCGGACCCTGCAGTAGCAGCGGGGAGCCGACAAGAATCAAATGCCAGTGACGCAGACACTGCGTCTTTGTTATACCTCTCCATTTAATCTGCACACGCTTCTCCGGCCATTCTGTCGTTACCGACACTGCTTGCTTTTCCCCTAACATTATGCCCCAGACACGATCAATTCGCATCGGAGGTACTGTGTTCCGCCCTTCAATTGCGCACCTGTCGCTCACTCCAGAATAGGATGCTCCGGCTCGAGTGCCGACCGCCGCGATGCTATGCGCCTATTCGCAGCCAACCATCAGAACGACCCCGTGGACGTCATCATCGGTGACTGGATGTCGGAGGCTAATATGACCACCAAAGGTTCCATAAGAACGGCGGGTGCGCGACGGCCCTGAAGCCTTTGAGTAAAATTCTACGACTAATACTTGTGCAGATTCCGGCAATGCCTACGAGGCTAGCTTCCTCGAGGCACTCGAACCAGCCCTCTTAGACATTGCCAAACACAAGATCAAAGTCGCCGCCAATGCCGGTGCTGCTGACACCGAAAAGCTTTGCCAAGTAGTCATGAAGCTGGTGAAAAGCAAAGGGTTGGATTTGAATGTGGCCTGGATATCGGGCGATGAAGTCTTACCCGCGGTTCAGAAAGCCATGGACGCAGGGCATTCCCAGTTTGAGAACATCTACACCGGGGAAGTCTTACGGGATTGGAAATTCAAGCCTATCTATGCCCAGGCATACTTGGGAGGCCTCGGCATCGCGACAGCTTTCGCCGAGGGTGCAGGTGCGTTCCCCGGACCAGCCCACTCTCCTGATACTGATAGCAGCAGACATTGTCATCTGCGGAAGAGTAGCAGATGCATCTCCCATCATTGGCTCTGCGTGTTGGTGGCACAACTGGAAGCGGACCGACCTCGACCAGCTTGCCAACGCCTTCGTAGCCGGCCATCTGATTGAGTGCTCTAATTACGTATGCGGCGGCAACTACACCGGCTTCAAGTCCCTCGAAGACAAAGGTTGGGACGACATCGGATACCCCATTGCAGAGATCTCTTCCGAAGGCGGGGTCGTCATCACCAAGAGCCAAGGGTCCGGCGGCGAAGTCTCCATCAACACATGCTCCTCCCAGCTGCTCTACGAAATCCAAGGTCCATGGTATTTCAACTCCGACGTGACTGCCATCCTCGACTCCGTCTGGTTCGAGCAGCTCTCGACCGATCGCGTGGCCGTGCATGGCGTCAAGTCCGCGCCGCCGCCTCCAACCACCAAAGTCGGGCTAACAGCGCACGGCGGCTACCAAGCTGAGTTCCACTGGTTCATGGTCGGGCTGGATATCGCGGCCAAGGCGCGCATGATGGAGCGGCAGATCCGCAAGCTGCTCGGACCGGCGCGCATCCAGCGGCTCTCCAAGCTCACCTTCACCCTACACGGTACCGCGCCTGAGAATCCAACCAGTCAAGCCGCAGCGACGGTCGACATGCGCGTGCTGGCGCAGGCCCCCGTGGCCGAGGCGCTCGCGCCCAAGCACTTCGCCCGCCCCTGCATCGACCCCATCATGCAGGGCTATCCCGGTGCCACGCCGCATCTCGACCTGCGCATGGCCTTCCCTCGACCAATCCATGAGTACTATGTCACATTGCTGCCGCAGGCGGACATCCGCCACCGTGTGCACCTCCCCTGGCGTGGTGGAGAGGTGCTGGACATCCCACCACCACCACAGACACGCGTTTGGGACAAAATTCAGCCTAGTCAGCCTACCACTACTGCTATCGGCGGTGCCGTAGACCCTGCGACGGCATTCGGGAAGACTGTTCGCGGTCCGCTGGGCTGGCTTGTGCATGCACGTAGCGGGGACAAGGGCAGTGATTGCAACGTTGGGTTTTGGGTCCGACATCAGGACGAGTGGGACTGGTTGAGGGGATTGTTGAGTGTGGCAAAGATGGAGAAGTTGCTAGCGGATGAGTTCAAGGGAAAGCCGATCGTGAGTGCTCCCCACTTACCCTACTTGTCTCTGTCCCTTTTTTTTTTCGTTGTCTTTAGAACGTGGTAATTTGGGATGGAGAAATTTAATGCCCCCCAACCCTTTTTTTAAAGGCACTTGCTAACCAATGGCAACCGTTATCTAGGGTCGCTTCGAATTGCCGAACATGCGCGCCGTTCACTTCCTGCTACATGAACATCTTGACCGCGGTGTAAGCTGTTCGGGAACTTACGACGTATTGGGGAAGAATGTGGCCGAGTTCTTGCGAGCTAGGCATGTAGATCTACCTGTGAGGTTTTTGGAGCGAGGGATGTTGTGATATTTTTCTTCTTATCTCTCGTGACTTTTTTTTTTTGCTTGTGAGGCGAACCGATACCATAGTTCTGATAATATAACGGCGTTTCCCGGTCACGTCGTCTGATCAACTTCTTGCAAATAGTTTAGAAGTAGATGTAAACCAGTCGGGGGGAAAAAAGGTGTTCCCGTGGAAATGCGACAAGGGCCCAACAGTTCGAAGACTGGACTCCCACGGTACAAAAACATGACCCCAGTTGCAGCGTCTATAAAAATTTAAGTGTCTGCCGCATGATGTTTCTTGCCCTACAACAACCATCAATCTAGCAGTGCAACCATATCAAGAGCAACAGGCACAATGAAGACCACTTACCTTTCCTTCCTCTCTCTTCTCCTTGCTTCTCCTCTCATCGCCAGCGCCAGCCCGATTCCGGAGCCAAAGAAAATCTACTGCCAAGGACTGTGCGCGACAAATCCGACTAAATGCTACAAGGTTGGATGCTTGGAGAATGGAAGCGTAAGTACCCACCCTGCTCTTCTTCTTCGTTCCTCCAACTTTTTGTTTGCCTTGTCCCACTTTTTTGGTGGTACCATGCTGATCGATGGCTGCTGCAGTTCTTGAAGAACTTTGTCACCGTCCCTGACGATCCGGTGAGTTACCTCGAAGAAATGTTTACGAATAGCCCTTGGCTTACATCTAAATCAAGAAACCCGAGAGGTAGAAATGAGAAATAGATGTTGTGGCTATTCCTAGAATTCTACCGGAGCGAAGTTGGTAGAGTGTATAGGAGGGGAGCCGTCGCCGTGCTTTACGAGGGATTACACGGGCGTCATCAGTACTCAATTTTCCACCTTCAACTTTGTCGCGGAATGGCCGTAATGATGGTTCCTGATGGGATATCTGGACTGTCGCGCCGATAATGGAGATCTCGGGTTCTGGAAGCAGTCCATATCTTTGCCGTGACTGGTCTTTCGCGTCAGAGATTAGGTAGTTTCGAAATTCATCTACCCACACCATTTTCTGGAGCATTCCAAGTCGAAATTATCGAGTTGCTGCGGCGATTTCGAGTCGTAGCCCAGCATTCTACTGGGAACGCAATCCTGAAAGGGCGATCGTTCACACGTGATTAGTTCGCCGCCGGTTGTCCGGTGGTCGAGGCAAGAGCGCCAGCCGCCAATGCTAATCTCCGCGAAAAGTGCCTCGGGACACGATCTGAAGTGCAGACAAAGTGTGCAGACAATCCGAACGAGGCGTCTCATCTGCAAAACCCGCCTGTTTCACCGGCCCGAATGAGGTGATAGCCCACCCACTGCTCCGCCACCGGCCACTTCTTTCTGGAGTCGGCGCCGCAAGGAGCATCGGAGATCAGATCGGTTGCATCTAGGACGGCAGGGCGAAACAACTCACCACCGGCAGCCTTGGATACCAGCATCGGCGAAGCAGGACATCAGGGTGACGCCGAAGAGCGAATCGAGTGGAATCAAGATAAGCAGATACGAAATGAAGGGTGATGAGGGCTTTATTTTCTTCTCCTCAGGTGAAAGAAGGCGGTCGTCGGGATGTCGGCTATCACGCTACCGGGCATGCGGCGTGGGAGCTGCAGGAGTCGGGTGGTGACGGGGATCTCAGCAGCCTCAGCATTTCGGCAGAGCCCGCCTGGCAGGAGCGCGGCGGGAGTGCGGTGTTTTTTAGTAGAGGGAGGCGTGGTGGAGTTTGGGTGAGACGGGCGGGAGGGTCCAGTCAGCCGATTTCAGTGTTATCTCGAAAGATTATGCCGTGCCTGGGCTGAAGGGTCGCGAGAGGCGGACCTCTGGTGTCCTGTGCGGCGGGTTGGTGGTGCTATGTCAAATGCCAAAACGTCACCCTAGGGCTCGGCCTGCCCCACCACATTTAAGACCCCGCCGCGCGAGGCACAAAACATTGAGCTGCCCGTCCTCTTCTCCCTCAACTCCCAACACCACTGCACCCTTCCCAGAGATACCCAGGTACGCTCATGCACTCGTCTTTGCCCATTGCCCTCTGCTGCCTGCCAATGCCTGCAACATGACGACGAGCTTTGCCGCGCTCTGCCGTCGTAGCTACCCCTCCATGGACGCCTCTCGCAGGGGCGTTGCGTCGCTGCACCGCCATCACATTGCGCACGCACGCTTCTCTGGGCTCAGCTGACACGCCGTGCAGACATACCCAGCACAAACTCCACCATGTCGCTCTCCAACAAGCTCTCCATCACCGACGTCGACCTCAAGGACAAGCGCGTCCTGATCCGCGTACGTATGCTGGCATGCAAGCAACGAATCGCCGCTAACCCGCCTCGCAGGTCGACTTCAACGTTCCCCTCGACTCGGAGAAGAAGATCACCAACAACCAGCGTATCGTCGGTGCTCTCCCCACCATCAAGTACGCTATCGACAATGGCGCCAAGGCCGTCGTCCTGATGTCCCACCTTGGCCGCCCCGACGGCAAGAGGAACGAGAAGTACAGCCTCAAGCCCGTTGTCGGCGAGCTTGAGAAGCTTCTCGGCAAGAGCGTCGTCTTCACTAGCGACTGCGTTGGTCCTGAGGCCGAGGAGGCCGTCAACAAGGCCACCGGCGGCCAGATCGTCCTCCTGGAGAACCTGCGCTTCCACGCCGAGGAGGAGGGCAGCTCTAAGGACGCTGACGGCAAGAAGGTCAAGGCCGACCCCGCCGCCGTTGAGGAGTTCCGCAAGGGCCTCACCAAGCTCGGCGATGTCTACATCAGTAAGGCTCCGACAAAGTAAATCTTGCCGGGCTGCGCAGCTAACGACGGTCTAGACGACGCCTTTGGCACCGCCCACCGTGCCCACAGCTCCATGGTCGGCTGCCAGCTCCCCCAGAAGGCTGCTGGTTTCCTCATGAAGAAGGAGCTCGAGTACTTCGCCAAGGCCCTTGAGAACCCTCAGCGCCCCTTTGTCGCCATCCTTGGTGGTGCTAAGGTCTCGGACAAGATCCAGCTGATTGATAACCTGCTTGACAAGGTCAACACCATCGTCGTCTGTGGCGGCATGGCTTTCACCTTCAAGAAGACGATTGAGAACATGAAGATTGGCAACTCTCTCTTTGATGAGGCCGGCGCGAAGACCGTCCCTGCCCTTGTCGAGAAGGCCAAGAAGAACAACGTCAAGCTTGTCCTGCCTACCGACTTCATCACCGCCGACAAGTTCGACAAGGACGCCAACACCGGCTACGCCACCGACGCTGAGGGTATCCCCGACGGCTGGATGGGTCTCGACTGCGGCGAGCAGTCCGTCAAGCTCTACAGCGAGGCCATTGACGAGGCCAAGACCATCCTCTGGAACGGCCCTGCTGGTGTCTTCGAGTTCGAGAAGTTTGCCAGTGGCACCAAGGCCACCTTGGACAAGGCCGTCGCCGCCGCTCAGTCTGGCAAGATTGTCATCATTGGTGGTGGTGACACTGCCACTGTCGCCGCCAAGTACGGCGTCGAGGACAAGCTCAGCCACGTCTCGACCGGTGGTGGTGCTTCCCTGGAGCTTCTTGAGGGCAAGGCCCTGCCCGGTGTTGTTGCCCTGTCGAGTAAGTAAATGGAATTTTTTGTAATGAACGTTTGTGCCGGTTGAGTCGGCTCTGATTCTGGATGGCATAAAATAAAGGGAGCACGTCCAGGCTTTGAGGGACGGGGAAAATGAGTTTCTTTAATGTAAATGATGACAATAAGATATCTTCGCACTTTGATAAGCACCAGACTGTGATGATTGCTGTGTGGTGACTGAAGTCATTTCCCTAACGTCTTTCGCGACGGAGGCGGCATGGCTGATTCGCAATCGAGACCATCAAGGGTCTGTTGTCCATTATAGAAGTCGGACATGCCACGGTCATGCCTGGTATCGTTCTCCCGACTCAACGCCATGCATAGTCCCATGTCGAACGCTTGTAATCTTTCATTACGCGATGATCCCTCTGCTCGTCGTTTTGACCGTTGTTCATTCCACCCCGTCTTCCTTTGATTTTGGCTCTCCCTATCAACCGCGCTTCGCCTCGACCTTCTTCAGCTCCTCCTTCAGCTGCGCAGAGAAGTCCTCGCTCGTGTCATCGTCGTCCCAGCTCTCCTCCCACAGATGCGTGTTTGCGGTGGGCAACTCGGTATCTTCCTGTTCCCAGTCTATTGATTACCCAGAGAGTTAGCTTTCGATCTGTGGCTTTCGTTTGATGCTGTGCGGAACTCATGGCTTACGCCATACGTATGGTGTAGCGGGGCAGGAAGCACAAGCAGCAGCACGCTCGTGGTGTCTTTGGCGCTTGCGATCCACATCAAGAGGATGGGAGAGCAAGGATGAGTGGCTTATAAATAAGCGGCAGCGGTTTCGCTACCGGTCCTTGCTAGGTAGCTTCAGTCTCAACTCACCTTCGACAGGGAAGTCTTCAAACTCGTCATCCTCTTCCAGCGCGGCGGCGGGCTTCTGCTGGTCCTTGTTGTCGGCGCCGTTGTCGGTATCGCTGACGACAGCCTTCTTAGTGTTCATGTCGCCTTGCGCTGCTGCGGACATGTTGGGTGGTTGCGGGATGAGGTGGTTCCGGTGGGGTTGTGGGTGGCGGATTGCTCGCACGGGTCGGGGTGAGTGGCTGTCTTGGTGTCGAGGCGGATGACGGGTAAAGACAGCGGGTAGGAGGTAGTGGTGTTGCAGCGGTGATGGATGGATGGATTGGTCGAGATCACAGCTGCGGCGAGCTGTCGGCCAGAGCAGCACCGGCGCCAAGACCCACGGCCCAAAGGCGGGCAGTTCGGGGTCAGTGCGCGACAGCGATGTCATCGAATGCTTGCCCTGTTGCGCGCCGCACTGCTACCGACCGTGACCAGTGCGGCTTACTACTGTCCGCCGTACCGTTTTATTTTATGCTGCTGCGAGGCTGAGGCAGCAGCCTTGCCGACTCTTAAAGCCGCTCTGTCCCGCTCCGCCTTTTCCTGGCCCCCGTCCAATGCCGTCGATTGTCCCACCCCCCTCGCCTTCTGCTTCTTACTCCCCATTCATGCCGCCCGCTTGGCCCGTCTTCGTTGCCCTGATCTCGACTGCCACTCCGCTGATCGCTCTACTTCCTCCTTGAGCAAGCTTCCGCGTTGCGCCAGAGATCCGAATAACGAACCCGAAACGCTGCGCTCTTGCTCCGCGGCCGAATCACAGCCGCCGCTACCACAATCATGCCTCTAGGCACCTGGCTCGGCTCGAAAGCGAAGCTTCATGGCTCGACCCAGTCGCTAAATGCGCTGGAAGAGCCACAGCAGCGTACTGCAACAACTGCCATTGTTCTTTTCCCATGTAACGCATGCTGACGCGCTCGCGACTCTGTTGTAGTGGAAGCTGCGATGCGCGGTATGTGAGACAAGAACACAACTGCCCTTCCTCCGAGTGTCCGACGAGCCTTGTCCGGCGGATTCCGAGCAAAGCGCTGATTTTCTACGTTCTGGCTACGTTGCGGGAATATAGCTGTCTCTCACATTATGAACGATGACGTCGATACCGCAGAGAAGCTTCTTGGCGACGGCGCGTCGCCCTTTCACAAGGTACCGCACACATGCATACTCCGGCTCGGCCTGCGCAAATTCCCTTCGGGGTAGAATGGGCAAGATGCCGGAGTCCGCGGCTGGACATTGAGCTTATCGTTTCTTTCTGCGCTGTGCGGATTTAGCTAGGGAAAGGAGTCGTCACGTTCATGAGGGCAACCCTGGGCTTCGAGCAGGAAGTCATGAAAGAAGGTATCCTCTGATCCCCTACGCCCGCTCCCTATCTTTCCGGGGAGGGGAGCCGAGATTTGGAGAAAGGGACAATTTCACTGACCGGGTGGGCCGATCTTCTGGCCTTTCTCCGAACGATTGCAGCCGCCGAAACGCTCAAGGATGCAGAAAATAGCGCTTCTGAACACCTGCGCAAGGCCCAGCGCCACGCGCCCCGATCCTCCATCTACCCCGCCGGTTCGGAATTCGCAAGCTGCATTGCGCAGGCGCAGCTGATGGGCGCCATCGTGGGCGTACTGAACGAGAGCTTGACAGAGAGCATTAAGGGCTTCTACAACATGCGGAAGGCGTTTGTGGCGTTGGACGCCATCATGGAGGCCGAGAAGGCGAATCTGGGCAAGAGCAGTGTGCCGGGGAGCTCGCGGGTGTCGTTGGGATCGCAGTCGGAGAAGTCGGCGGCGGTTGCCAAGGCGGTTGAGGCTGGAGTTGTGGCGCCGCTGGGAGCTGCTGCGTCTCGGACTGCTTCGGCGACGGCAAGCAGCAGCAAGTTGCAAGTGGAGGGGCAGAACAGCGGGGAGGGGAGCACGCCGCTCTCGGAGACTGAAGAGTTCTTCGACGCTGACGAGCAGCATGAGGGGGTTCCCACGCCTCCGGTCTATGCGGGTCATCTTGAGCTTAATGAAAAGAAGTTGGATGCTCCTCCATCGTACGAAGCTGCAACGGCATCCTCCACGGCTGCCCCGGAAAAGGTACCAGATGCCGAGCTCTCGGACGACGTCAAGTCCTTACGTCTCGCTACCGACCACCCGTTGACTGACCCCTCCCTCTTCGGTGATGACTCAACCGACATCTTCGTCCACTCGGGCACCAACATGTGCTTCGGCGTCCTCATGCTAGTCATCTCCATGATCCCGCCCGCCTTCGCCATGCTGCTCAAGATCGTCGGCTTCAAGGGCGACCGCGACCGCGGGCTCGCCATGCTCTGGCAAGCGACCATGTTCGACAACATCTACGGCGGGCTCGCGGGGCTGATCATTCTGTCGTACTACAACGGCATGCTCGGCTTCTGCGACATCGTCCCCGGCCCGGGCCAGCAAGGCGCGTATCCGCGCGAGCGGTGCGCGGTCCTCCTGGCAGAGATGCGGCGGCGGTACCCGTCGAGCCACTTGTGGCTGCTAGAGGAAGCCCGGATGCTGGCGAGCGCGCGCCAGATCGAAGAGGCGTTGGCGCTGATGGACGGTGCCGGCAAGTCGCAGCTCAAGCAGGTCGAGGCGCTGCACTGGTTCGAGCGGTCGCTGGACTTGATGTACGCGCACCGCCTACGCGAGTGCGCGTCCGCGTTCCAGAGGTGCGTCTCGCTGAACAACTGGAGCCACGGATTGTACTACTACATCGCTGCGTGCGCACACGTCGAGTTGTACCGCGAAGCGCTCGCCAAGGGCGAAAGGGCAAGTGCAGCGGAGAGCAAGAAGGAGGCAGAGCGCCTGCTGAAGCTCGTTCCCAAGCATACAGGCAAGAAGCGCTTCATGGCCCGCCAGCTCCCATTCGATACCTTTGTCAACCGCAAGCTTGCCAAGTGGGAGGCGCGCCAAGCCGAACTCGGCGCCTCTTCCGTCGTCGACGCCATTGGCGTCGCGCCCGTTGAAGAGGTTATTTACTTCTGGAACGGATACAAGCGCATGCGACCTAACCATCTTGAGCTCTCGCTCGCAGCGCTGGACCGGACCGCAGAAGAAGGAGAAGAGCCGCTGGATGAACGCTGTATCCGTTCCCTGCTACGCGCCACGGCGCTGAGGAATTTGGGCCGAGTGGTTGAGGCAAAGGAGATGCTGTTAACGCAGGTACTGTGCGTTGATGCCGTGCAGCTCAGGGGCGGGAATAAAGATAATTGGACGTTGCCTGCGGCGTGCTATGAGATGGGCGCGTGTCTGTGGGAGGAGGTCAGGAGGGAGGAGCAGGAGAAAGGGGAGCATGGGCTCGGAAAAGAGGGGGAGGAGAGATTGAGGGAATGTGGAAGCTGGATTGAGAAGGTGGCGAAATGGGGCGAGGCGTACGATTTGGATGCCCGGTGAGTTTACTTGTTTATTTTTTTTTTCAACTTGCGAGAGTGATGGAGGCTAAGCGGACGCAGAATTGGAATGAAGGTCACGACGGCGAAGGATACGCTGAAGCGGAGGGGTGTTGATACGGTCTCTTAAATCGGATCTGGTGAGAAGAGGATAAGGTTCGGAAGGCAGAGATGGCATTATAGACGAACTGCGTTCCAGAACAGATAGGTAAGGCTATATGGATGTGCCATGGCTGATATGAATTGAATGATCTAGAGAGCAGACATTTCGTTGCATTGCCTGATCGTTATGTATGTAGATCCCTTCTGTCATGAGCTGTCTGGTAGGTCACGTTCTACGACTACGACTCAGGTTTGCGGCGATGCTCTACTAGGAGCACTGGTCCGACCTCGGATGCGAGTGAGGCACAGCAAGGCAGAATTGCAGGTGAGGGGTGACCCAATCAACTGACGATTATCACTTGTGAGACAAGTTGCGGCCCCCATGGTCATGTTGGGCGGTAGCTAAGCGCTGCGGCGGGACAGACTCCACCTTAGCCTCGTGAAGCGGAGGGTTTATAATCCCAAGGTACGTTACACAACTCCCGCACACTTCTCTCCCCGAAGAGCTCGAAATTCCATGTCACGAGGGGGGTTTCGGCATATTCCCCAGAGAACCATGCCTTTTCCCTATGCCAACGACGACAGCCGCCGCGTCTCTCTCGAGCAGTACGCGGCAAACTTTCACGGCGGCATTCTAGAGGCCCATGCCAACGCTTTTGACCCGTATGGTACAGGGCTCCTGTCGTTGGCCATGATAGTGACCATAGTATTAATCCCAGATTAGTCCAACAGCATCAACCACCGCGCCAAAGCAATCACGGCCGTACCGCTGTCCTGCCGCCGGACCAAGCGCCGCCGTACCAAAACCCATACTGGGTTTCCGACCAGAGTTCTGCACCCACTACCCAAGTTACGGTCCCACGAAGTAGCAGTCACTGCAAGCCGACCTTCTCTGCTGTCACGTTGAACCACCATACTAGCATAGCCTCGCCACCATCCTCCACCGGCCGCTCTGACCCCGAGCAGCCCCGGCAGGCAAGCCCTCGTCGTTCCCCTTCTGCCGCCACGAACCACAACCGTGCCGACCAAGTCCCTGCCTCATGGCAGTCTAACAACCGGTCGACGCGTGCGAGCAGCAGGAGCGGCACGTATGGCGTCTGCTGCGGCAAGTCGTACGGCACGAAATTCACATTCGAACGGCACCGGCGCGAGAGCAGGACATGTCCGTATGGCACTGCTGGTCGTAAGTTCGTCTGCTACACCTGCGCCAACACGGACCATCATCATGACCGCGAATACGCAACATTCCAGCGCCAATATTATCTCGGCGACTCGTCGACTTGTCAATCCACTTTCTCACTGTGAATATAGAGCCACTAATCAAGGCCACTCGGGGCGATACTTAGTATAGACGCCAACAGATTTCGGCCGTTTATTAGAAATCTACGCGATTAATCAAAATAAAGGCACAAGATGGCCTTGGATGTCGCATTGGACTGGCTGGCTGGTTTTACCGGGGCTACACGCCAGAAGGCTGCCACCAATCCATGCGTACCGATGCACAGCACCACCGGCACAGGAACCTGTCCTTCTTCTACAGCATGCAAACTATAAAAAGACGCCCTCATATATACATAAGATAATATAACGAATAATCGGAGAGTATTCCGATCCCTACACGACGGATACAAATGTGTATAGGTCAATAAAATATGGATTACTCTATGTATAGTCTCATAAGGCGAAACGATTGAGAGAGAAAAGCAAAACGTCAAATAGATATCATGATATGGCCAACGCCAGATTTCCTTTCCCGGACAAAGCATTTTCACCGGCTCTCCGCACTGGCAATATCAACGCCAAACCTCCTCCCTCCCCCGTCCTCCGCACCCCCCCACCAACGCAAGCCAAACAAGCGGCCCTCGAAGACGCCTTTCCGCACCAGGACCCGATCCGGCCACATGTCAGCTCCCACCGGGACCTCCCTTGGCCACGCGTCTCCCTCGGCAAACAAGGTCATCTTGGCGGCCACGGATCCCGGGTCCTTGGGCAAGACCCTGGCGGCCAGGCCCAGCGTCATGGTCTCCAGCACGGCGGCGGCGATCAAACACACGGCCATGGCGGCGATCAGGCCCTCCAAGATGCGGGTCGAGATGGGGCTCTGCTTGAGGCGCAGCCTTTGCTGGGCCGTCAGCACGGCATCATCGTCGTCGTCGCGGATGATGAACTTCTCCATGGTGCCAGGGGCGTTGGACGAGTTGTGGCGCGACGCGTCGGTCGGGAACAGGAAGGAAGTCAGGTTGGTGGCGGGATCGAGGGCCAGGCGGTAGTTGAAGTTCAAGTTCTGGGCGGCGTAGACGGCGTACAGCGACTCGAGGGCGTGCCTGAAGGCGTCGACGTTGGCGCGGCCGGTGATGGTGGCCAGGTCGCCGACGCCGTGGGTGCTGCCGTTGACGAGGGCGGAGGTGAAGATTGCGAACTCTTCCTGGCCGATGGCGGTGGCGCTGGCCGACGAGGAGAGGAAGACGGCCGAGTCCTCGTCGGGCACGAGCGGCTGGTCGGCGGTGCTGAGCTCGAGACCGGGCAGCGACAGGTTGGCAGTGACGAAGAGGGCTTCGACGTAGGGCATGCAGTGCATCAGGGCGAGGTCGTCGAAAATGTCCCCAGTCAGCGTGCCGGCGCCGTAGAAAAGGTGCTGGCGGCCGTCGGCGCAGACGTCCAGGGTTTTCGGAGTCGACACGTACTTGTCTTCGAAGGCCAGCGACGCGGTCGAGTAGTCGTCCTTCAGCAGCGCGACGAACGGGCCGTCCGAGTGGGCGCCCCACTGGTTGAGAGCGTTGACCGACAGCCAGAGCTGGCGCGGGCTCGTGTCGTTGCTGCTGTAGCGGCCGGCGTGGCAGCCGGCGGGCGCATCAATGGGGACGAAGACGTACGAGAAGCCGTTGGCGTCGTAGGTGAAGTTCCTGTGCGTGTAGTAGTGCAGCAGGCTGCAGTTCAGGTTGGCGCGCACGGCGGGCAGGCGCGCCCGCACGCTCGTGGCTTCCCCGGCCAGCCCGTCGCCGCTGAAGCTGGAGAAAGCGTAGGCGCCGTGGGTCCACTGCGGGTATGACAGGTTGGAGAATTGCACCAGCTGGAAAATGGCGCGGCCCTCTCCGCTGTCGTTGTCGACCGTGTTGATGCGCGAGACGGTGCGATTGTCCAGGTTGAACCAGTCCTGCATTTGCAGCGCCGCACTGTGCGTCGACGGCACGGGAACGGCCGTGTACAGGCCGCTGGTGACGATGGTCAGCATGGGTGCTAGCAGGCCGGTGAGCAGGATGGCCAGGAGGGCGAAGTGTCGCTGCCGCGCTGCGCGCACAGCCGCAACGAGCGACACCTGGCCCGCCGGATCATAGAGCAGGTCGTTGAAGCTGGCCCGGCCTCTGCGCAGCAGGTGGAACGGATGCAGCGCCCGTGTGATGGAGTCGACCAGGGAGAAAGCCAGCCCAATGCTGGCCATGACCAGAGACGGGATGAGCGTCCAGGCATACTTCTGGTAGCCCTCAAGCACCACGTCGGCGAGCCCGTTGTGCTTGTCCGATGCCTGCAGCAGCACTTCGAGGGCGACGATGATGGCTATTGCGATGGCTACGAGCAAGCCCCGGAACCACAATGTGAGGGGGAGCGGATGCCACCACTTCCCTTGGTCCATTTCGTCCGTTTCCGTCTTTGTGCCATCCCGAGCCGTGACAGTGATCGCAGCGCCTGCCGGTGGCTTCTGCTGCGGGAACGTGGCCGTGTACCCCGAGAGACGTGCTCTGAGAGCCTGCTTCGACGAAGCCCCGTACCCGCTCAGCACTTCGATGAGGGCCGGGCTCCTTGCCAGCATCAAAGCATGAGCGCCCACCGGCCTGGGATCGCGATGGAACACTCCAGGGGGGAAAAAGCACAGGGCTATGCTGAGAAGTGCCAGCAGCGCGAGCAGCGCCTCCATGAGTCTCAGTGAAAGCTCCTGCACACAGAGACGGTTCTCGGTAAAGGCGACAGTCCCGTTCGCCGTCCTGTTGGACGTGTCCATGAAGTCTTTCTTGATGGTGTAGGCCGCGTAGCTGGCAAACATGCCCTGCGAAAGCTCAGTGGTCAGGCTGGTGTTCCTGAAGGCTTTCAAGCTGCTCTGTGGCTGCGACGTGTTCAACATGGTGTACCACACGTTCGCCTGGGTGGTGAACACCCCAGACCATTCGCCATCCATGCTCTGGATGATGTTCGACGTGACGTTGAATGGCTTGCTGCCCAGGTCCAGCGTCTCCTGGACTGCCGAGCTCACGTTGAGGCCATCCTCAATCCCCGCAGCCCCCGTCGCGTTTGTGACGGTTCGCCGCGTCAGCGAGTACTTGGGCTCGCACATTATGCCCGACGTTTCTGCTTGGTCCACCGAGAGCCAGGTATCCAGCGTGATGAGAATGCGGTCTTCCTGCTCCTCTATCGGCGTCGAATTGGTGCACTTGTAGATGTGTTGCGTCAGGTTCTGGAACGCGCTGAGGAGCCCGTCGGCCACCGAATCCGTCGAGCCGTACGTCGTATGCCCTTCGTAACACCACTGCTCGAGTTCGTTCCACAAATCCTTCGGGGCTGCCCTGGACAAGGAGATTCCAAAGGTATCGGTTGAACCGCCAGTGTCGTACGTGAAGTTGAATGCCTCGCAGTTTTCCAGCAACGCCTCAAACACCAGGACATCGGCCGTCACGTTGATGTAATTGCCTGTTCCCCGTCAGCCACAAAAAGAACACAGCAGACCCTCCGACTTACCGTCGTCACTGGGCGCAAATGACTGTAGAGCATACTGCGAGGTCGCGCCATGAGGATAAGACAAGTTATAGTTCAGTGTCGCCCAGAAATTGACCGTGTTGCTCAACGGCCGGAACCCGTCGTCTTCCAGTGCCGCGTAGTCTTTCGAAAGGTCAAAGTCGTCCTGAAAGACGAAGTCCCTGCTGCTGGTCACGGAACGGTATTCCAAGCTGAGGAGGCCCGTGGAAAAGATGATCAGAAGCCGCAGGACGAGTGAGCCAGAGATGCCGATACTGACCGCAAAGTGCCTTCTCCTCAGCGATCGGATCAGAGACCCTGGCATTGAGGAGGTCAAGTAGTTCAACAGCAGCCCGTGTTTTGCCACCGTCTCACCGCGACTCATCAGCGACCATGGCATCATCTGCTTCGCGCTGTGTTCCACCTGCCCCCACAGCGCCGCGGCCATGGTGAGCACTGAAAAGGTCAGTTATCGAACAGGACTCGGAGGACAAACCCACCAAACGTCGGTCCATACGTCCACAGGTAATGCAAGCTCTCCTCAACCGTCGCGAGCCCGCCATCGCGCACCGAGAAGAAGTACAGCACCTCCAACGCCACTATCATCAGAATGAACACGACCGCAAACCCCAGCAAGAAGACCCGCCGCAGGTAGAACGGCATCCACGTCGGTTCTCCGCTCGTAGATGCCTCGTCCGTCAGCACCTCGGACGGGGCATCGTTCTTGCCATCGTTCACAAGCGTCGTCGCCGATGCTCGTTCTCCAGGATCCCTAGACGGCGCGTCATCCCGTTGCTGCTGCTGCTCTCTCGCGACGCCATCGTCGTCGTAGCCGTCTTCTTCATCCGACACGTCCGGGACTGCCGAGTACGGCGCCTGAGGCCTGCTCCCCGAATCTAAGCTGCTCACACGACTGCTGGCTTCGGACCAAGATGCGGCATGGGAGGGCGCGGCGTCGTATCCATTGCGCGATGTTGCCCCGTTGCGAGCTTCATTACTGACCCTCTGGTAGTCGCTGGCATCGTCTCCATGCATGGTTGATAAATTGGCTTGGCTGGACGGATAATGCGGCCTTAACCCATGAGAACCCTTTCCCAGCTAAAGAACTAGAGATGGACAAAATAAAAACCCGAGAATGAGAAAGAAAAAAAAAACATGGTAGATGAGATTGCAAAGAGCGCCGTGATATACATTCTATCAGGGCTGAACAATGCGGCGCAGTGTCTTGCTGTGCCGCATGCTGTGCCGCATGCCCAGCTTGACTATACTTAGGCGCCTGGTGGAGCTTTTCGTTACCGGTACAAGGGTTCGGCGGTACGGGGCCACCAGGCCGAGCGATGAAACTGGCGACGAACGGTTGGGGTGGGGCACAGCCAATGCTTGGCGTAGCTTAATCGGGCGATGCACACGACTCTCGGCGCTTAACGAGTGAGAGCCATCAGCGAAACCTCTCCGGTTCCGCCATGGTCCAATCACCATGTGGCTCTTAATTTCCACAGTTCCGGACTTATCATGATTCAAGCAAGTGTGGCTGATTTCAACTTCTTTTGTTTCATTGGCATTCTACTCGTTGACATGATACAAGAGGAATCATGCCTGACTGTCGTGATGCAAGACCAAAGCGGAACACAAGAAAAAGAAGCACTGCGAAGTGCCCTTTTTCGAATACCTCTTCACCACCTCTATCCCACCAGTCTCTTTTTCAACCAAGAAAAGCCAAGCAGCAAGAAAACAAACCGACCGCTCCGCTCCCACAAACCCTGAAAAGACCCAGCCTTATTATTCGCCTTTCCCGTTTTCCCATTCCTTATTTGTCCGCAAACCCCGCTCCGAGTAAACACCAATCCGCCAATATTCACAAAGAAAGCCAAACCCTCCCCGAGCAAGAAACAGCTCATGCCATCCCCTTCATCCAATCAACACTCGCAACACCCACATCGAGCCCTTCGCCGCCAAATCCGCTCAGCCCATTCCCGTGCTCCCCCTCATCGTTTGTGCCAAAATCGTTGAACGAGAAGCTCGCACAGGCGTCGCCCATCGCATCCGTGTTCATCAACGCGTCAAAATCAACCGCCAGCCCTCCGTCTTCCAGCGTACCTGCGCCAGCGCCGCTCTCGAAACCAGTGAGCCCGTCAATCTTGCCGCAGAACGAGTTGGTATCGCCGCTACCGTCGTCGAGCGTGAAGTTTGGCCATGGGAACATCTGGTTGCTGTCCGACGCACCGCTCATGTCAACACTGCCATGCTCCGCGCCGCACGCGTCATTGTGCCCGTTGAGATTGTTGTTGACGCCGTCGACGTCCGGCTGCGACGCGTCCGAGGCGTGGTGGTCCGATGCGGGCGGCGTACTGGCCAGGAACGTTTCGAGACGCCGAGCGACCTCCTCATCCGAAGTGTTGTTCGGGTCCGACACGCCCGAGCGCCCGTTGGCGCCGTCCTCGACCAAGCTATCCGGCGGGGGAGTGATGGTGTTGTACGGCGCAACATTTCCGCTTGTGTCCATGCGATGGCCAGCGTCGAGGAGATCGTCGACGCCAGTGGCTTCGGCCTGCTGTTGCTGCTTAGTGGGCGCCGTTTGCACCGATGCAGGTGGTGCTGGCGGTGGAGGGATCGGCGCAATCGAAATGCCAGCCTTCCGGATGGCAGCCTCCAAGAATGCGGTGCTGTAGTCTGCGGCGGCGTACAAGTCCCGCAGCTTGCCCATGACCTGCATGCATTGACAGAAGCCGCGGAGGCTGGACCGGCGCGTTTCTTCATCCGGCGACTTGATGTCCAACAGGTGGATGATGATGGCAGGAAGCAGCACCGTCACACCCGTGGTCGGAAGGAAGCGAACGAGATCGAGCGAGTCCAGCTTCTGCGCAATACCCGTGATGGCCGTAGCAGCAGTGCGAACGTGGCGACGAGATGACTCGAGGACTCCATTTGCATCCTGCTCAGGACAACCGTTCACAGGCGCAGAGGGAAGCACTTGAGGGCGGTGGAGTGCCGACAGAGTGGTATAGAAGACCATGTGCAGGAGAGATTTGTGGAGGTCGATGGACCTGTTCCCGCTGGATGCCTCCTCGTACTTTGCCTCGTCCGGGAGCTCGTCTTTCCACTTTTTCAACTCGGCATCACAGTGCTTGACGTCCGACTTTTGAGGGTCAAGCTTCTTGGGCAACAGCATCATGGTGGTGCGGTCGTTGAGAAGACCTTGATTGTTGTTCAAAACGCAGTACTGCTTCGAGAGCACGTGGCTGATGCAGAGGCACAGTTTAGCCTTTTGGATGCAGCAGACGGCCAACTGGCGCTGCAGTGCGACATCGCGTGCAACAACGCAGTCGGCGGGAATGCAGGATATGCTGTCAGGCACGGCGGCGATTTCAAAGTCGTCGAGTGTCAACAGCGGCACGTCGTAATCCTCGTCCTTTATCCTCGTCGGTCTCCGCATACCCAGAGCGATGAGACGGTCACGCATGTAAGTCGACCACCAAATCCGCTTCCAAAGCTTTATCCGCCTGGGATCCATGTTGGCTTTGTCGGGGTTGCGGTGCAGGCCTATTGTGTGCGCAACCGACGTCGCGACACCCATCCAGTGCCAGGTGTCTTTTTGGTCGTCGGGAGTCTCGTAGTAGTATGTGAGGAGGAGAAGCGCCTGCACGAGAGACACGCGGTCTTGTTCATAGTCGAAGTCGTACAAAAGCTGCAAATATGAGTCAACAACTGTAGAGGGTGCGGAATCATGCTTATCGTTCAAGGGACTGGTAGTCCTGCAACGTGGTTCAAGCAGTCATCTGCGACTTTTCTCTCTCGACTCACCCTTGTCTTCTGAAAGAAGTCTTTGCGCGCCTCTTTGCGATTCGAGTAACCAGCCTTACGAAGGTATTTGAAATCCGCAAATGCCGAACCAGCAAACATCACGGCTTGGAACAGGATCAAGCTCATCTTGCCCTGGCTACCATCTTGGCAATCGATGATGCGCAGGAATTCATGCAAATCCAGCAGAGGCATGTAAGGGTGCACGAATTCGACATAGGCGCGGAGGAGTTCGGTCTTCAGCTCGAGGGTAGGGATTGTTAGCGCACCCTTCTTCTGGAGATAGGCAATCTCATCGGGCCCTATCCGCGATGGCAGCGGCTTGATGTACGCAGGGAGGCTGAAGACAGCATTCGCCTTGGGCGCGATGTTGGCGAAGAACGGCTGCTGCAATTTCGCGTCGGTAGAGACTGGGCTGTAGCCCAGGATCGGAAACCCGGTTCCGGTGGAGGAAGCCGTCGACATGCGGCGGTTCAGCTCGGAAAAGCTGTAGTTGAGACGCTGGCCATGTGATGCATCTGCAGGAATGACTCGTTAGCCAATGCGGCTGAAGCGGTCCTCAGCCAGGGGAGCACAAACATATCGAGTGCGGCACGTGCTCATCCGTCGACAGGTCGACGCTGCTGGAGGCGCCGTTCTTGAGAGACGAGAGGCCGTCGAGGGCGTCGCGGGAGGCGAGCCTGCGCTTGCCAGAGCCATTGGCGGCGGTGGCGACATCGGCGTCGTTGGTAGTCTTGGAGGCGTCGTCGTCTCTGGACCACTTCCTGCAGATTGGACCTTGCGTCAGCGTACGTGTTGTTGGGCGCGTCGATTGGTCGAAAGCGGGCCTTGGTCCGAGGCGGGACCGGCAGACGAGGGTGTTTCGGCAGACAGTGGAGTGTCCATGCAGCTTCGTCCAGACGCGCAACGAGGAACCACACTGCACGGGCACCCATTGGTCGGCAAGCGGTGAAGACGCAGGGGCCCTAGCCCCGCGCCCCAGTTTTCTCCATCTCGATGGCGCACAGGGGAAAGGAAAAGAAAATAGCAGATAGAAGTGAACTCATCCGGCCGACGAGCGCTTTGGCCGTCGCCGGACGTGCGGGCGGTACTGACTTTTTCCTCCGGGACTCGGACACGATGCACTCGACCTCGTCGAGCCTGCAGTTGGTGCACGGCGCGCCGTGCTCGGTGACGTTGCAGCGCACCTTCCGCGCGCGGCAGCACTGGCACGCCTTGGACGCCCTCCTCTTGACGCTGCGGCCGGTGCCGTGGTTGTCCATGCCGGCGGCGGAGGCCTTGCGCTTGGCCTGCTGCTGGGCAGGGTTCTGCTGGGTGGGCTTGGGCGGCGGCGGCAGCGGGGCGAGCAGCTCGCCGGTGTCCGTGTTGGACGCGGGAGAGGCCGACATGGTGGGAGCGACGACGAGAGGGCTGGCGGCGAGGCAATGGGACGGACGGACGGACGGGCGGAGGGGGGGAGAGCAGTAGTAATAGGCCAGGGTCTCGTGCGGCGGACAGCAGCACTCAGCAAGCGGAAGGGGGCCAGATCGCAGGGCCGGATGCGGGAAGGGGGATCGTGGAGACTTTGTATGCGGGCTAAGGCACTTGGGCCCAGCGACGATGAATTCACGCGTCCCTTTCCCTACTGAGCATGTGTGGAGCGACCCCGGATTCTCCACGGCGGCACCATGCCTGTCCGGGCGGTGCAGCTCGGGCGCACTCGGATGCGCTGCGCCGTTTGGCAGGCGGCGGGGCTGAACGAGTAATTGGCAGCCACAGGCCGGCACAGGACACCGCTGCCGTGTCACACGCCGGCCAACGTCATGCTTAGCCGTCTGTCGGAGCGAACACCTGCGCAAGGCTTGGCCCAGCATGTGAGATTCGCGACGCCTTTTTTGAGATGAGACAGCCCGCCCCACCGTGCTCCACGCTCGTGACCCCTTGAGCTGCGCGCTTTTGACAGCCCGCACTACGGCCGAGTTCGCCAGCACGTCAGCGCCTTTCACATGCCGCCCACTGGAGCCAAGCCGCACCAAGCCCGCCTGCGCCCACGGTTCAGCCCAGCAGAGCCCCTTTGGTCGAGACTGCGGCGCCGATCGAAGAAGGCCTGCCCGTCCTTCTGGAAGGGCGCGTGGCATGCTAGCGGATGCTCGCGGGCATCTGAGCGCCGGTCAGCGTCCGCCATGCACCCTCGCAGCCGTCTGCCCAAACCGGACGGGCGGACCTACGGCCTGCCCTGCGCCCTCGCTGCCCCCCCTCCGCCAGCCGCTGCGCGCAATAATCCGCGCCGCCCAGCACCGACCACTTTCCGCCGACATCGCTGCAATCGCCGTCATCAATCGCCGGGACCCGGCCCTCGCGCACGGCCAGCTGCCGGCCAACGAACGGCGGCCCACGCGAATGTCAGCACCATCGCGATGACGAGGAGAATAATAAGACGAGGCAAACCCTGGGGTGGGGCGCGGCAAGCGGCCGATCTCCACGACGCCACGCATGGGGATCGTCGCCGTGCTGCCTCTCGCATGGTGCCTGCTTCGTTGTCGTGCACGGAGAACGCTCGGGATTCAGGCAAGCTCTTAATTGCGCTGCCCGCTATTCGGTGCTGAAGGCTGGCTCGTCCTAGCGCTGGGCCTGGCCTTCACCGTACATCTTACTGCTGGCGAGCACAGATAGCAGCAGCGCATTGTGCAGCTGCCGGTCATGCGAGCCCCGAGCGGCCTGCCTGTTGCTGAAGTGGCAAGTCAACCTCTTGCGAAGCTCTGATATCAACGACCTGTGGGACCGCCCCCCCTGGGAGCGGATGCGGTCCGAAGTGGGTGTGCTCTGGGTGTGTGGATCACGATGAACTCGTCTTCCCGCCGCCTCCACCGCTTCCGTCATCGTCGGTACCGTTCGACCCGTGGGCTTTCCGGTCAGGCATTTAGTTGCTGGCCCGGCCCTCCTGGTCCACAGCGCGTCTTTCTCTCGTCTGCTTCCCTTTTCGATCCGCCCCGGTCTCGTACCCCCGCAGCGCAGCAAAAAGCCGCAGTGGGTCCCATTTCGATTCTCCATAAATCGCACATCGCCCAACAACCGCTGTGTAATCAAATCACCCGCACCCAGCCGCGCCCGGGGGTCCTGGCCGCTGGGTCACTCGCAGCCCTTGCGCGGATAGGCTCGGGATAGGCCGGCGCATGCCGACATGCAGGTGCGCAAATAAAACGACAGCCGCGGGGCACGATGCTCTTTGCAGAAAGAAACGCTGCAAGCGGTCCGGCCAGGTGCCGTTCGGCTCCTCTGTGGTGGCTGAGCCTAAGCCTCTAACGAGCGGCGCGAAAGCGAATACCTACCTGGGCCGCTTGGTGCTGACCAACAGGGAGTCTGACGATTAAGAGCAGCGAAAGATTTATCTGACGCACCACAGGATGCATGTAACTGCTGTCTCTCGATTATTGATCAGACGGGCCTAGATGTAGGTCCGATAGCGGCGCGCCTGCGTCCAGTAACAGCAGCCTGGCCATGCTCTTTTCCAGTTCGCCATACGTTCTTGAGATCCCGCCGCCTCAGTCCTCGCCGTCATCGGCGTTGCCGGAGAGCGCGGCATGCAGCCGCTGCGGAGGCGGTTATCGTGTTCCCTGACCCTGTCATTTTCTGTTCGTTCAGGCGGAGACCCCGCGGGGAAAAAACACTTGGCATTGTGTAAACTCACCGCACGAGGCCAAGCGCTGGGGGGGGGGGGCACAATCCCACGATCTTCACGAGTCGGCGCTAATTCCAACTTCTTGTTTTCCTCCGCCATCAACATTGGCCAGAGCACAGCACGCACCTCTTTTCGAGTCACGTTTTCCTCGAAACCGCCAGCCACTTGCTCCACAATACCCCACGATGGCTTTATCTTTTTCCTTTCATTCCTTCGTTCGCCCCCGGCAATACCCTGTGACGTGTCGCGTGGTTAAATTGGTTCTAACAAAGCACTTCCACTCCCCGTCCACGCTCGCCGGAGGCCAGGCGACCCACGAGATTGCGCCAAAGGGTTGGAATCATGCATGAGGCAAAGCGCATTGCACTATCCTTACACGCCTTGAAACGCCGTTTCGTAACCAACAAAAACGGCCAAGCACCCCTCACGCATGCCCCGATCGCGGAACCGCTCGTGCATCTGCTCTTTTGCTCCCGCCTGCAAGTTTTTCTTCCCTCTCCTTAGCTCCGGATCACCCTACCCATCAAGCCTGTCCTCGACACCCATGCCTAGCTCTAGCCTTGATAAGGTTACTGAGGCTGACGATTAATGCGGGGTGAATGCCTGTGGAGGGCCGTGGAGGGGTTGGGGAAGAGCGCGGAATTAAAACGCGGTACTTATCCGAACGCCTCAGGTTGTGCTGCAGGGCGCAGCGCCGGTGCGGGCGTAGCGTAGCGGCCCACCGGCTAGCAAGAAACGGAACCTGAGGCGAGAAGCGGAATTCAATTGCATCGCAAGTAGTGGGCCGACGATCGCGGAAATAACTCGCTCGTAGTTCAATCAGAGGTAGGTAATAGCGCTTCGTTCCTCCTTCTCTTTCACTGCGCGATCTATTCGCCCACATTTGCACCCGGCCTTGTTCTCTTTGTTGTTGACCGGGATCGACACGGACAAAGGAAGTGCGTAAGGCAACCCGAAAAGGCTGGGGCGGCGGGCATAAGGAAGGGTTGAAGAAAGATTTCCGACAAGCTTTGAAAGCATGACGACAGCGTAGCGTGTCGCACAGCAGCGTGCCGTAAAACTTTGTGGAGAATCCAATGGTGGCTCAAATAGGGAAGCATGGATTGCCGATTATGCGCACTTACCTCCCATCCCCGCAGGCCTGCACACCACCCCCACGAAGTCTAGGTGTAGATTGCAATCTAGAGTTTCGATGATCCGCTCGACCGCTCTAGGGCCTTCGTTTGATTCTTGTAGTTCTTCACCAGTTGCCGGATTGCCAGATCCAGTAGCACGTCCTCCGATCCTCCGGGGATCCTGTTCAAGCGCAATAAGCAGATGATATCAGTCTGATGTTTCCAGAGGCAATACGGGGATGTGGTGCAAAAAGGGTCAGTGGCCGGTCATGACGTCGTCGCCAGCACAGCAAAGAAAACGAATCCCAACGTACCTCTGACCGGGCACCTCTCTATACAGCCGCTCGGCAATCTCGCCTTGGCCAGTTCTGGTGTAACCGTTGCCGCCGAACAGCAGGACGGCGCAGCGCGCACACTCGTCAAAGACCATGCCCGCGCGGGCCTTGGCCAGCGCCGTCAGCCCGCCCAATTGGACGTCGGCTTCCTCCTTACTGAGCCGCGTCATTTGGTAGACGAATAAATCAACCCACGCCTGCAGGCTCTCGAGCTCGGCGCCGGCTTTGGCCAGCCGGTGCCGCACGACGGGCTGCTCGACCAGCGCCTTGCCGAAAGCCTCGCGCTTCATGACGTAGTCCATGGCTGAGGCGACGGCGACGCGGGCGTAACGTGTGGCGCCGATGGCGATGGTGAGGCGTTCATGGTTGAAGTTCGTCACTGTAAACACAGATTCAGCACAGTCTTTCCCCTGAAGCAAGAGAGCACCCACTGATATACTTCATGCCCGCGCCCTCGGTGCCAATGAGATTATCCACGGGCACCTTGACGTCGTCTAACTCAATGAATGTCGTCCCCGCGCTGACCTGTCCAGAAACCTTCAATCGGCGCATGCTCACTCCCGGGTACCCCTTCAGCGGCACAACCAGCATGCTCAAGCCCGCAGGGCCAGGCCCGCCGGTCCGCACTGCCATGGCGGCGTAGTCGCTCCAGATGCCATTGGTAATCCACTTCTTCGTGCCATTGATTATGTAGTGCTTCCCATCGGGCGTCTTGGCGGCCGTCGTCGTGATGTTGGCAACGTCGCTACCCGCGCCCGGCTCGGTGATGGCGATGCAGGCGCGCTTCTTACCCGTCAGCAGATCCGGCAGGAAGCGCTCCTGCAGGGCTGCGTTGCCGAACTTGATGATTGGAGGGACGCCAAAGGCCATGCCGACGGTGAGGGAGCCCGAGGGACCTGCGATGCCGGCGCGCGACATCTACCAATCGAGTCAACTACGTCCAAGCATCAAAAGCAAGACGCACCTCGTCACAGTATATGGCATTGTGCAGGTAATCAAAGTCCTCGACCTTCAGCCCGCCCAGAAGCTCGCCGAGGCCCAGGCGCCGCAACCACGCAGCCGGTAGCGGGGCGGGGAGGTTCGGCACCAGCATATTGGCTTGGGCGAAAGTCTCAAAGACGTGCGGTGGCACTGTCTCCTGCGTGTCCCACTCGAAGGCGTGTTGGAGGAGGTGCTCCTCGATGAAGGAGCGGATGTCGCGCTGCCATTTGCGGTGCGACGCCGTGTGATAGGGCGAGGGCAGCCCGGCGAGCCAGGAGGGTTCGGCGAAGGGTGTTGGGGCGGTGGGGAAGGTGGTTGTCATTTTGGTTTGCGTTTGGCTGATTGAGGTCTGCGGCGTGGGAGGGGGTGGAGCGGAGCGGAGCGGAAGCTGCGTGGTCCTCGGATTGGCGAGCGGTTTCTGCTGAGCTCAGGAAGGGATGCTGTGTGCTACGAGAGGGGTCGGCGCAGCTGGGGAGCTGAAGTGGAACGGGCGATAAAGTAATTACGGGCGTAAATATCCTTCACATATCGAGACGATGAGTGAACAGTTGTTGTGGTCCGAGGAATGTGGAGCTGAAGCTCCGCAAGGACCCCGCGGGGAAGGAGCTGTGGAGATGCCGAGGTACTTTTTGCGCGAGTCATGGGCCACGCCCCAAGCTGGTACGTCTGCGTGCTTGTGCGAGCCCCTGGCCTTGCTTTGTCTGCCTTTGCCGTCGACTTTGTCTGACACGCGTCGTGCGAGCTAAGCATGCTAGCGCCATGGCCTCAGGTTGCAGGCTCGGTCAAGACTGCTACGGCGCCGGAGAATAGTGGCCGAAACGGGGGCTAGGTAAAAGGGCGCTGCAGGGGCCCGTCGACCGTTTTCCCCCTCTCCCCTGGCTTGCGACGCGCGTGGCTTGCACTACGGCTGGCGGTCCTTTTCGAGAGGGCAGTGAAACTGGGCAGAAGATATGCAGGATCGGGTCCGACCGGAGAGCCTGGCCGCTGGACGCGCTAGCCTCATGAGGAAAGAGAGCACACCTTCGATTGGCGCTATTTCTGGTCTTTGTCCATTCCCACGCACTTGCCATTGTGTGAAGAGAACAATGGATGCTTTTAAGTATCCGTTGCTTTCTCACAATTCGTTTTTTTCCCCCACGCATTACTTTCTTCCAAGACTCGGTATGCCTGGACGCTACCACAGAAACAATAGAAACGGGCGGGCCCCGCGAAATACGCAAGGACAAGGTAATGGCAATCAGCAGAACCACAGCAGTAACCATCAAGGCGATCACTCCAACAGAAGCCCAAACCATCAGAGCAATAGTAGTAACAGGAACTGGCAGAACAATGGCAACAGAGAGCATCGCCGTCATCAGCGCCAGAGCCCATATGATCAAGGGAATAGGAACAACAGAGGTGGAAATAACCAAAGAAACTTAAGTAACCAAAATCGAGAGCGCAACAACAACACAGGCAGGAATAATAACAACGGCACGGGCTCTAACGGTCGTAACCATCGACAGCGCAACCGGAATAGACAACACAGCAATGACGAAAGCCGCAGCAGCATGCCCCAGTTCGACCCATCCGAATACCCCCTGAACAGCGAAATCCAAGGTGACCTCTGGAAGGCACGCGAGTTTGAAAAACGCCTCTGCCGTCGAAAGTTCTATGATGGCCTTAGATGGCCGCGTGACTCTGATGGAGACCTCATCATGGTGGATGCGGCCACCGAAGTGCCGGTCTGGTTCAACGGGCCTTGGCAGCACCCAGGTTTGAAGACTGATTTGGAAAGTGGACCAATGCGCGTGGATGACTGGGGTGGGATAGAGGACTACGATGAAACAGCAGGCTATGATGATGCAATGGACAGTGACCAAGAATCTTTTTAATCAGCAGCAGTGGCTCGGGGGGATCTAAATCTAACTGAAAAGTAGCGGAACAAGGTAAGAGCCGGATAGTCACCTCTGTATTCAATGACAGTACAGTCGATGGCTTCGGCGTCGCCAGACAAAGTGCGTAGTAAGATGCAGTCAATTCCATTGTTACAGCAATTTACAAAGAGGGTCTATATTTAGCCCATCGTGTTCTTTATGCTTTGACAAAGCGTATGGTATAATACCTGCAGTACCGTCCAAAATTGCAGAAGTGAATTCCATATCTATAGTAGTAGCCATCCGGCATGGCTTCAGCACGCCTCAGGACCCGTGGTGGCATCTTACGACCCCCCACAGCATCTTATTGTTTCTTTTCTGACCGGGAGAAAGGTCCAATTCCCTTTCTCGATGAGGAGGACACGGCCACAAAATCTGTCCACTTTCCCGCCTCCCCTGTCACCACCATCCAACCTGTCCTCAACTGGATCGATGACCTCCCAACCACTTCCTCGTTACCTTGCCCGGAACTCGACTGCTCCTTCAAATCGACCGTCGCCACGATCAAGCAGTCATCATCCTCGCTGTCACCAGATTTGTCCCCGGAAACGCTGGTGGCGGCCGATGCAAATCTGATTGCAGTGGGCCCTCCCGCTCACATCAAGAACACAACGGCTTTGCAGAATGGAGGAATCCTACCATGTCAGTTCGACTGTGAGCACTGCTACGACTTCTTCGTGAGAAGTGGCGGGTGGGCGGTGTCAGCACAAGAAATCTACAATGACGATGAGCGCGATAGGCGAGCGGATTTTCTGGAGGTAATTGCGAGGGATATGCGGGCAGGGGGGAAGAGAAAGAGAATGTCGGATGACATAGGTGAAGAAATGGTTACAGAGAGAGGGATGTCGTTTAGCCGTGATTCACCGACGAGCCCGATGAAAGGCGTTCAGTTAGTAGTGAACGATGCGCAGCAGCTACATTCAAAAACAGCGTGGACGGAGGCGCAGAGGGAGGTGATGGCGGCGGGCTTGCAGCGGATCATTGATGAGCAGAGCCAGGACGAGGAGGAGAGTCCGAGGAGGTACGGTTGGAAAAAAGTGCAGAGGGGTAGTGGCGGTACGTATAGCAGAAGGAAGGTGATATTCTCAACGTAGTCGCAAAATGACAAGAGGGAAGTTGTTGAGAGCTGGAAAAGTGGAATAAAAGCTACACGGGTACGATTGCTCAACCAACAGAAAAAGAAGAAAAATCACCATCAGGGTCCGTGGCCAGCTGTGGTATAAATGGCCCACTTGCACACCCGTCCGTCGGCAAAGAAGACTGTAATTTTTTTCCTGCATCACGATGCGTTGGAGCATACTTCTCGTTGCAGGAATCATCCTGCCAAAATGTCAGGCATGGTTTCCTGATGATGAGTGGTTTTTGGAAGACCAAGATGCCGAGGATGACGTAAGTTGGGCGGGATTTTGGCGCAGATCGCTGCGCGTCAGACGGCCCCTCCTCCACCCCACACTTCAGCCGCCGCCATGCCCTTCGGAAAACAACTCGATGGACTAATTTCCAAGGCGAAGGTCCAGTACGATAAGTACCAGGCCTCGCACCAGGCTCCTCCGGTGCCTCCGCGCCCCAATCAGCAGTACCCCGGCCAACAGTACCAGTATCCCGGCCAGCAGTATCCCGGCCAGCAGTACCAGCAGCACCAGCAGCAGCAGCAGTACTACCCCGCCAATCCTGTCGCCGACGCCAGCGCGCACTACCCAGCAGCCGCTCCGCACTACTTTCCCGGCTCTCACCCTCCGCAACAGTCCTCCTACCAGAGACCGCCGCCGCCGCCGCCGCCGCAACAGCAATACCCGCAGTATGGCCAACCCCAATACTCGCAGCCGCAGTATGGCCAGCCTCAATACGGCCAGCCCCAATACGGCCAGCCGCCCTACGGCCAGCAGCCCTACGACCAGCAGCCTTACGAACAGCCGCAGTACGCGCAACCGCCGTATCAGTCGCCCTACCAACCGCCCTTCCAACAGCCTCCGCCGATCCCGACACATCCGACCGCGCTGCCGCACTACTGGGCGCCCATCCTCGATCCGAGCGCCGCCGTATCCGTGAACTTCGAGCACAAGCAAGGCGCCGGAGGCTGGGGCAACAACGAAGCCCAGACCTACACGGCAGACGCGCGCAATTCCTTCCACACGCCCAATGGCGCCCTGGTGCTGCGTGCCATCGCCGACCGCAACGCCCCCGAGGGCCAGCAATACACGAGCGCCCGCCTGGTCTCGCGCCAGCCGCTGGCCCGGGACCGCGGCTTCCTGCAGGTGCGCATAACGGCCCCGTCGGCAAAGGGCATCTGGCCCGCCTTCTGGCTGCTGCCGCGCGAGCCCTTCACCTGGCCCGGCGACGGCGAGGTCGACATCTTCGAGGCTTGGAACGGCGTGCGCCAGAACCACGCCTGCCTGCACTGGGGCCACTTCAACGGCGAGGACTGGAACAAGCACCGCGTCGTAGAGACGCCCATCCCGCAGCTGGATGACCCCAACGGCCGGTGGTACGGCTTCTCATGGGACCAGGACGGCCCCACCGGCCGCATGGTGTGGTATGTCGATGGCATGCCCGTCATGAAGGCCCCCATTCCCCCCGGCACGAGGAGGTTGGCCGATTTCCAGATCATCATCAACATCGCAATGGGCGGCAACGTCAACCAGAACGCCCTGCCCGAGGATGGCCAGTATGAAATGGTGATCCATTCTCTCAAGCTTCACGAAGAGCCAAGTGGGGGCTGGGCTGCGTTCGAGAGGGATTGGGCCACTGCTGCCGAGGGGCGTCCGATGTAGCCGCTGGAGGAGTATTGTTAGTCGATAAATCATGTATCTATCCTTGCTCGATATTGAAAGCCCGAGACTGCTATTAGAGATGTATGTTGGGACGAAGTTCGTGTCTGAGTCAAAGCCTACTAATGGTGATGGGGCCCAGAGTTCAACGTTGAACAAAAGCAGGGTTATGTCTCCCAGGGTCTCGCTACCGGCAATGTAAGCGGCGAGAAAGTTCACGTAAGAGTAACCCTCAGAGCGTCCTGAGGATCTCCGCAGCAGCGCTCCATACCCTCAGTTGTCTCGTGTTGGATGTGAAAACACTGCTGCTCAGTGAGACCAGACTTCAGATTGTGGAGGCTTTCTCAACCACATGTCAAACCAACAGGAATGTGAAAAGATGATGAATTGGATCAGGGAAGCCCTGGGACCATGTTACATAGTTGGTGTTGAGCTGAAGAGGCTGAAGGATGTTAGAGGGCACTCCTTGTCAATTACTCGAGCTGAGCATTTGAGCTCTAGGCACTGGCAGCGGCAGATCAGGGATAGAGAGCTTGACCATTTCTCGTTGCTGGCATGGACAGGCCGGACAAGCCCAGATCATGCGACCCACGATTTTTTCGTTTTTGACAAGGATGCCAACTCCGTCCGGGCGAGCCATCTTATAGTGTAGTCCGGGTATACGATACGCGACAGCATCGCGCACTTCGGTGGGACACTGGTACAGCGCAGCGCGGAAGAGAAAGGTATCATGACAAGTCTGGCAAGCCACACCAATGATGGCTTGCCGGTGGAGCAAATGAATGGTGCGGCCATGGCGTTCGAGGTACTCAAACGGCGTCTGTCCTTTGCGGTGTTCCAGGGAGGCGTTCGACAGGCCCATCGCATCAGCAACCCACTTGGAGCCTTTGAATCCCTCCATGGGCCAATGGCGGTGTGCCACATCGTACTGTTCCCGTAGAGCAATCTCCAAAGCCTGACGCCGGTTCTCCTGCGCCAGGCGCCTCATGATGTCGCTTTTGTCCTGGTCGTACAGCCTGGTCCCTAGTGTTTCGACGAAGGCATCGACATCCGGCCCCGTGTAATCGACAACAGTACGCGCGATGTTGGCAAAATTGGCGTGCTGGTCTGGGTGCAGAAATCTCCGTACGGTGCGAACAATGCCAATCCTTTCTAGCTTCAACACCGGCTGGTTGCCTGCGAAGTAGAAACTGTCGTGGCACTCGGGCCGAGATAATCTTCCCCTCAACCCCCAGCTGATGACGTCGTTGTAGCCCATCCGCTCGACCCAACTGCGATCTTTCCTGGGGTCTGCGGCGCCCAGTCTTGGTGTGATCAACAAGGGGCTGTAATCGCCTGCTTCGAGGCAGCGCATGGCGACTTGCAAACAAGCGGCCTGCGAGTCCGCCTTCAGCGGCTCGTCGTGCTTGCCCAGCACGATGCCCCTCAGCGCGTGAAAGAAGTCGCGGTCACTCCTGCACCCCCTGGCAGAGAGCACCGAAAAAGCCGGCGCGTAGTCCAGAACCTTGTCCCTCCTCGCGTCCGCAATGGTCACCACGTTCCATGGCACCAGCCGCCTGCCCTGCTGCGCCATGCGCTCCACCTCGAGGATATCGCCCTGAAGCCTGATCTCTTCCTCGTACACGTCCGCCGCCTTGCCGAGGAACATGCCCGGCGCGTCGTCGTAGATGGTGTAATCGCTGACCATGGGCTTGAGCCGCGCGCTGCGCACAAACTCCATGGCCGTCCACACGCGCGCGAACCATTGCGCGTTGCACACGCCCGTCACACCCGCTAGCCGGCGCTCCGACGACGGCGCGTGCCGCATGTCTTCGACCATCTGCGGCGTGACGTCCTCGAGGAAGGCCAGCGTGAAGTGCGATCCGCCGTAGATCTTGGGTATCGCGCCGAGCATCTTTTCCTTGATATCGTCCCGCCACTGCAGGACGCTGATGTAGTCGTGCCAGACCTCGAAAGCGCCACCCCCATCAGTTTCCCCCTTGGTCTTTTGCAAGTTGGAAACAAGAGCCCGGTAAATGTTGATCGGTCGCGCGAAGGCCTTCTGTCGCGTTGCTATGTCCTGCGGCGAGTGCCTGCCTCGCGCCTGTGCCGCCGAGACGTCCAGGTCCCAGACGTGTGACACGGTTACGTACGTGACGCTCCCCTGTTGCAAACAGGCGAGGTGTCTGTTGTAGATTGATATCAACGAGCCAAGTGCTCGGACATGCTTGCTGGCGCCTTCTTTTTCTTCCACTGACCATATTGACTCTCCGTCAGCATCATCGAGCGGCCGTACTGAGAATGTGCGGATGATTGCCTCGCCTTGGCCGGCGATCGGCTTACCGCATGTGCAGCAGCAGCAGTACGGTTCCGCGCCAGTGCCATCGTCATCGCCAAAGCACCAGAGCTCTTGGAGGTCTGGGACGTCGGAGTCGTCCTTATCGAATGTTTCATCTGCGACGGTAGTCATCTGCGGCTTGTTCACAACGGTATGAAGGTGTCTGTAGCTGGATGAACGGAACTCAGGAGTCAAGGTAACGTTGGAAAGCTCTGGTAAAACGAAGAACACATGAGAGTTGCGGCGCCACTCAGCATTAATAAGTATTCGCGGCACCCCCCAGCCCTTGCGCTGATCATTCGTAATAATGTCTTGTTGCATGGGGGCGACAATACCCACATACCGATGGGGGCCAAATCTCAGGTGACGCTGGGAGTTATAGTAAGATAAACCCATGACAATTCGCGACAATTTTCTCTTTCAAAGAAAACCCGCTCAATAATACGAAATTTAGTACTTACAGTCACGGAATACATCTTTTAGTAATCCTTCAACTCTTCCACTTCCACCGTAGCCAAATCTGGCTCGCGAAAAGGCACGCGGTCACACGTTTATTACCTACTCTCTAAGCGCTGACTGAGATTAAGGGATGAAATCTGCTAGGTTAAGCACTCGACAGAGGCACAAATGACTAGGAAGGCCCGACAATAATGCTTGTGTGACAACAGGAAGAACAATGGAAGTTGCCATATTTGAAGGGGAGGGGCTTTAAAGGCCGGTGGTTAAACGATATGAGTCTGCATTGTATGTGGCTCTGAGTTTGGATCTGGATAAAATCGAAGCTGAAGATTGAAGTTTCTGGTAAATCCTCCATGCTGATTTTGAAGACGTTGGAAGAGTCTTTATCTCCCACGTCTGTATGAAACGCAGGAGTAGCATAGCACATGACATGGCTGGCTCGAGTGATACAGGCCACTCCATATTAGGAAGTCGTCACATTGCAATGTCTCAAACAAGACTTGCGCCGCGCGCACGAAAATGTTAAAACAAAAGCAAGGTGTTTAAGACAAAGCAGCATGTCAACGTGAAGGGGCTTGAAACGTACACCGTCGGTTTATTTTCACACGTGGAGTTTCAGCCTTGAAGAAATCTCCCACCATTGTGAGCCGGTCGTACAACACATGCGTCTGGGGGTGACATGGCGGTTCGTCACGCGGTCTGAAACAACGAGTGACACGATGACCCATCCGTAGGTTAACGAACCTCAAAAACGGAGCGTCGAACGTCCTCTGGGCTACCCAGAGACATGCAGTATCTCACCGAAAGTGTATGCCGTTCACTGTTACCGTCGAGCAATGTCGGGTATGATGCGACGATTCTCCGAGGTTTCTTGATTGTAGTGGATTTCGCGGTCAACTGTGAGACTGCCTTGGGTGGTGCTCTTGTCATTTACTGGCGCGTCAGTTGGCAACAGAGTGACCAGCCGAGGAGCGTATTTGAAAGGTAAGTTCGAATGCCTGAAGCTAGTTCGTGAAACCTGTAACGTGAAGGTAGGCAATGCGCAAGTACTGAAATTGAAGCATCGCTTCATGGAGTGATGGGCAAAGTTACTGGATACGGCAAAAGCTACTGTGCCCTCAAGAGAAGAGCCGGCCTTCATACCGTCAAAGGACTGTGATGGCTTTCCCGTATATGCAGCCAGCTCGTTAAGGAGGCCAGCCCGGTAGGTATCCACGGACTGCGAGAATATCTTACCTTGGACAACTCACCGACTTTCCTCGGTACTGCAGGCATCGTACCGTACAGTCGTACCACTTGCGCAGGATCCAAATGTCGCTGAAGAAGAGAACGTCGAGTCAAGCGCTGTGCTACCCGCCCCCAAGAATAGCGCACTAGAAGTTAGCGGCAGCGGACGGAAGGAGGATCATAGTCAAGCAGCCAAGAAGGCAGCCTCGTGTTCCGCCAGCCACGCCCATCGCCGGCGCCTCGCTTGCCAAGGACGATACGAGCCGCATGATCCGTTCTCATTACCAAATCGTGATCTCGAATCCGGGGAACTTCGAAGCGAGCAAGAAGGCAAACATGTTTCAAGGTACGAGGCGAGCCATTGTGGCCGACAAGGCAGACGGAATGCTTACGAATGGCGGATTCGGGAGTGGTGTCGAGCTATTGAATTTGTTTGGATGGTGAGGATTAGCCTTTGTTACCAAAGTTATGTCTCCGCCAACAGCCGAGAGACCCGACAAGGCACCTGATCGTAGTCATGAGCCATGGCGAATGCTTCGCTCATGAAACCTGCTATGGCTTTTTGGTAGGAGTTAGGAGGAGTCATCAGCAGAGGCAGAAAGCTTGTGAAAAGAGCGCGGTCGTAGAATACCTGTGCCCCGAAGGTGCGAATCTTCGTCCTAGACGTCTAGCCCTGAACGCAGAGGCCTCTCTACCGAAGTCTCATGGCAAATTCCTGCAGTGAGACACACCAGGTCCCTCGGAAGGCCGGAATACTCTTTTTGTCTGGAGCAGGGTGCGAGAAATGTTGGCAGCACGCTCCTGGCATCCTGGATACCTTACCACGCGTGAAGTGGGCGGCGGAAGAAGGAAAGAAGCTTGCAGTGGATCGCTTGAAGAGACCCACCTAGATCCTGCAGTGGACGGAAATTTGGCCGTGGCGTCTGCCTGGAAGTTATCGGAAGGGAGACAGAACTATTGTTTGCATGCATAGTGAACAGGCCAGGTGAGAAGATCAGACGCCGCAATAACTTGAAGTGCCGCAGAAGTGCATACAGATGTGCCGGTGCTGGGGCCAATGGCGCTGGTGGCGGTTCGTCACATTAGAAGCTGGGCTGGACGGGCTCCACAGAAGTTCCAGCGCAGAAGTAGGCCTATCTGGCTCAATATATGTGCGTCTCGATTCGGAGTGTCCGCCGTGATGACGCGTAAGCCGAGCATAATCCGGCTTTTTTAGCAATCACATACAGGACCAAACGACCGGCAAATTCAGCCTTACGCGCATTAGAAGAGTCGAGCTGATTTATTTTGTTGGCGACGCTTGCTCACCGCTTCGTCCTTCTGCCACGAAGAGCCCGTCGAGTTAGCCGAAGGTGCATGCGTCGGAAAAGCCGAACCCGACGCCATTTCATTAAGCATGTAAGCAGAGTGGTCGGCAGACCAGCGTGCCAGCGAGGCAGAATCGGATGTCAGTTTTCGTCGATAGGTCGTATGGAGCAATCGACGTCCCATGAACGCGCATTTTCGGGTGTAGAGAGGGTCCCGATCGAGAAGAGCTCAATCTCGTTCGCCACTCTTCGTACGTATGGTTTTGCTTTTTGCGCGTTTTCGGATCCGCTGTGTTGGCCGAATTGGCGAGTAAGTCCCCGCAGTAGACGGGTACAAGGGTGATGTACCCATGTATAGACGTGCAGTAGGAAAGCCGCCAATTGTCGTCGCTTTCATAGCGTGAGCGCTTCCGATACCGGCGCTATCATTGGCTAGATGACTGATGTGGAGCCCTATGAGCACCGTGTTGCTGTTTCCCAATACGTTAATACAGCTGGACAAGCGATGGACGCCCGTCAGCAGCAGATGTAAGTCATCGGCTCTGCTTGACCTATTGGGACACGTCAAAGAGTGATGCTGACTCTCGCTTCGCGGGCGGCGGTGTGAGTGCTTGTATCTCACTGCGATCTCGACAAACAGTAGATGTACCCCGGGTTCTGCTCGGTTGGATTGAGAACAGCCCGACGCAAAAGCCTCCAACAGCACCTTGACCTTGCTCCTACTTCCTTCCGCCCCACACGGGGCGAGCTGGCAGCTCCTTCGGCGCCGGATGTACATGGCCAGATGCGATGGCCGGTGGCCTTACGTGGGGAATGCTAGACACCCCGACCGGCGATCATAGCATGGCCGATCCTATTCGCAGGCGTCCGGGGTTGGGCAAACGAAGAGGCGCCCCGAGAGTGGAGAAGAGGGGGACAACAGGCGAGAAGATGGCGTGCAGCGGCCTGTTTTCAGCGCGGCAATGCTTCAGTGGCCAGCCAACCCGAACACAAGCAACAGGGATGTGCACCAAGACAGGCGGGTTCCGCGCCTTGGCGGACGACGTTGCCTGCCGCTCCGCCACGGCGTCCTCCTTGCGGCGCCGTGGCTGGACTCGGGTCGGGCTTTCGACACGCCTTCACATTCCGTGCCGCTGCAGCCTGGGTGGGCTGAGCGGTCTGCGTTGGCTGATGGCGACGGGCTGACAGTGCGTTAGCCTCGAAGGAAGACAGCGGTTCGGGGTTTTAGAAATGCGGCGCTGGGTGAAAACAGGATCTTTGGTTGCCCTTGCAGACGTCTTTTGGTCAGATTGTGCGAGCGAGCGTCCCACGGGCGTGGAGGCTTGGCAGCGTGGACAGGTGAGGCGCAGTGCACGAGCTGTGGGGACGACACGGGTGACAGGCGCCGTGTAACTTGTTGGATGGTTCGCAAATTGTTTCCGCATCGCTTGCCGGCTGCGGCAGGCCCCGCGGCCGAGCACCGTAGGGCTGAGGCCCGCTCGCTAAAATGGCAAGCACCATGACGCGATCACTTCCCCATCGGATTTGCATCGCATCACACCACTGCTAGAGAAATATGCATTCGTGACTAACTAAGACAGCAGCCGCATCTACCGCAAGCGCCATCTCTGTGCGTTGATTCGTGGACTCATAATGTTCGAAATAAGAAGCTCAGCACTAGCAATGCTATCCTTGCCAACTCTACACCGCCCTCCACTTGGGCGTGGGGAGAATGTGGCCGCCCTTGGACGTGCAGGCTTTCACGGACTCGGTCGGCGTTACCGTGGTCGTGTATGTCCAACTGGAACATGTCAACAAGGTGCAACGCAGGGTAGGAATGGGCAACATACGTCTTGTAAAGAGTCTTGATGGCAGTAATGGTCGTGTACGAGATGCTGGTCCTCGTCTTCGTCGGCGTCGGCGCGGTAATGGTGACGGTGGTCCTGCCCGAGTAGACGGTGCTGGGCGGGAGAGTGGTCGAGACGGTTTGCGTGGTAAGGATGGTCTCGGTCGTGGTCGAAGGAGCGGCAGTGTGCGTGATGGTTGTGTTCACCACAGTGTCGGCCGTGACAATGACCGTCGCCTCGTCAGGAGCACGCTCGTCCAAATCGCGCTCGTTGAGGCGGTCGGGGATTGACATGCCGCGCCTCAGGCGAGCCTCGCGGATCATGCGGCGAGCCACGCTGGGGTCCATGGGCGTGTCGACGACATTGCGAACCCGCACGGGCGAGCCGGACTGCAGCGCTGCGACCGTGACCCGAGTGGGAGTGTACTTTGCAGTGGGGTCGTGCTGCGACGGCTTGGGCGGGACGGTGCAGCTGGCCGTCTTGGTTTTGGTCACCGTGGTAAGGCTCTTGGTCCAGCTATGCCTCGTCCTGGTCTTGACCCAGGTGACCCACGACGTGACGGCCTTGGGAGTCACCGTCTTCTTGGCCGTGGCAGATGGAGAGGTGATGGTCTGTGTGTTGGGCACCGTGTCCGTCACCAAAAGCGTCGAAGTCAGGTTCGACGTGACAATGGGCGTCGACGTGACATCCCAGGTGACTGTCGAAGTGAAGGTGCTGGTGACCTGGCTCCCGACGGTGAGGAAGAGCTCGCGCTGGTATGCGTACGGAGCGTCGTCTTTGTTAGGCCCGTTGTTGCCAAAGACAATGACGAGCCAGTCTCCGCTGAACATCTGGCTCTTCAAGATCGGACAGCTCGACAGCTGAGGCGTGTCATCGGGCGTGACGGGGACGTCGGTGCAGATGTACTCGGCATAGTTGGGATCAACAAGGAGAACATCGGCCGTCCCGCCAGCACAGCCCTCAAACTCGGACACCTTGGGGCATCATGTCAGACAGGCGACGAAACCATGGCTTCCGCTCTGAAGCTTACCGCAGTGAAGTTCTCTGCCAAGGCTTTGTTGATGAAGTAGGAGCCCCCGTTCTGGAAATCAATACCATACGACACGCAATCGGAGAGGGCGCCGGGCAAGGCGGCCAGAGCCGCAGCCAGGATGCTCAGGCGAGAACGAACGGAAGACATGAAGGATGGAAGTCAAAAGCGACCGTGGGCGAGTATGCTACATGATTTTCACTGGGCCGGGCTGGCTTATAAGTAGACAGTATGCTGAATAGCCTCTTCAGGCGGCATACGAGGATGGCCTGGTGCAGGCGTCTCGCGAAATACGCAGAGGCTCGGCATCGGTAGCGAGATGGCCGAAAGTGGAAGCATGGTTAGCCAGGAACAGGCGCAGTTGCAACATTGACGCAGAGCGGGAGCAGAGTGGCTGCTCTCGTGAGAAGCGGCTTGGGCGGAGATGGGTGCGCTGGGCGGGATACGCGGACGAGGAGCTGGACGCGAGCGCGACGTCAACGAGGAGTTGCGAAGAGACAAGCAGGGGCACCGTGTGGGCCTGCGAGGGCGGGGCCAATGGGCGCGGACTAACGTGGCGCCGGCGGGCGGGCCAGCTGGGGCTGCGGCGATCCTCTATCTTTAGACGGCCGCAAGTCATCGGGCATGCTGGCCAAACTCTCTGCTCGTCGTTGCTGACCGACACCCAACAGATTCCCGATCGCGACTGCCTGTCAGCCCGCTCCATCGGCGGAATCCACTGCAGTGCCACCGCGTCTTCCGCGTCCATGGATAGAGCTCGCTGCAAGGCGCCCGCCCTGCTCATGCCTGTTTTCGTGCTCGAGCCGGCCCCCGTTCTTGGCTCGGTGCTGACCGCATGGGTTCATGTGCTCTGGCCTGGTATTCGCCCTTGCTCATGGCATGGCCTTTGCCCGTTGTGCGCCACACTGCCCGCGTCCTGATCTACTGGCTCCCGGATCCGCATGGGTTAGCGAAGGAGAATTGACCGGGCTTTTGGGACCGAAGCTTAGCCCCCTCTTGCCGGGCATTTCCGCCAAACCCCGACTGTCTTCACTACCCTACGTGCGTTCTGATGCCTGCCAAGGCCCTCCGGCGTCGCCCCGCTACTGCTATCTGTTCGACTTCCTGCTTCTCACCGCCCGAGTGCCGCTTCTCTTCACTACGGCATGATTTGCACCGCCGCCTGCTTCACGGTCCGTGCTGCTTCGGGAATCGTCACGTCTGCAGGAACGCATCTCTGGGTACAGTCGGCATATGCACGGCCGCCTGGAAATCTCTCCTGTCAGCAAGTCTTGTCTTGATACCTGCGGCTGATGCTGTAGGTCGAAACCACGCGGAAGCCTCATTCAATATTCTTGCATACAGGAATCATCTGATGGGATGGCCCGAAGGATCCCCCTTGTGTGTGGGAGCGTTGCAGCGGCTAGGCCATGTGCCTGCGTCTGCGGACGTCGTCATTCGGCTGCCACATGTATGTGCAACCCGACTCTTTGATGCACTAAATTAAGTCCTTGTAAGCCGCCGACCCTACAGCCAAGACTGTGGCTGATGAATCTGCCGGGCCAGTCAGCATGGCTAGCTGACAGGCAGCCAGCAGTCCCGCTCCGGGCCCGCCTCAGGTCTTGGCTCTATTGCCAAAAGTGGGCATGCCAGCGACCGAGACATGATCTTCCACCAATTTAAGTTCGCTCTTGCGATGCCAGCCTCGTGTCCGGCTCTAGAATAGCCATCCGTACCAGGGATGTGCGTGTCAGGGATCAGCCTGCATTCGCCGAAGTATCATTGCACTGTGGGCAGATTCGCTAAAGGTGCAGTTGCATATTTCCTCGGCCATCAATCGTGGGGGCCCTGATCCAATCTCTCCTTGCAATTTTGCACCACCCGTCTGATCCATATTGGGATATCGTACTCTTTAGCTGAAGTTGATGGTGGCTATGTAAAGGCCCTCGAGCCCACCACTTGTTCAAGCATCACATTCACTCTTCAGCTTCCCTCTTCAGAGCATACCCAAGCCCCTTGTCCTCTTCGGTCTTTACTCATCGGCACCTCTTCACTTGAAGGGTAGCCTGCGTTCCTGTCACCATGGTCTCACTCAAGCACATTGGTGTCAGTTTGTTGGCACTCACTGCACATACGTTCGCTGCCGTCATCCCAGAGGCTGGTCCAGCAGACCTCGTCGTACGTCAAGCTACCACCGCCTCGACTACGGCCTCTTCGACCACTTCCCGCGTCCCTGATACCGTCTGCACCAACAGTCCCAGCAATAGAGGCTGCTGGAAGAACGGCCTGAGTATCGCCGCAGACTTTGACAACAAGTACCCAACCACCGGCAAGACAGTCAAGTACACTCTTACTGTCACCAACGTGACCGACTGCAACACGTACATGAGCAAGGGTATCGGTGATGGATTCTGCAGGCCGATGTTGCTTATCAACGAACAATTCCCTGGGCCGACCATCAATGCAGGTACGCGTATTACCAAACTTTCAGAATAACACAAGCACTGACCATCTTATGACAGAATGGGGCGACTACCTTGAGTAAGTGCAACCGAGCCGTTCAGGGTCTGAGTTGGGGAAGGTCAAGCGTTGGGTCTGTGCGCTAGACAAGCTGTTTTCACGAAGAGCACGCTTTGTGCGCTCCATTGGCACTTGAGCTGATGGATAATGATCCTTTCATGAGCTCTTACTGACATGGGCATTCAGGATCACTGTCGTCAACAACATGCAAGACAACGGCACTTCGTTCCATTGGCACGGCATCCGCCAGTTGAACTCTTGTCAAATGGACGGCGCCAACGGTGTTACCGAGTGCCCGATTCCGCCCGGCAAGAGCTTTACGTACAGGTTTCAAGCCACACAATACGGTCAGTGATGAGTCGATACCCATTTACACCTCGGAAGCTTACAATTTACAACAGGCACGACCTGGTACCATAGCCATCATTCTGCTCAGTATGGCGACGGCATTGCTGGTGCTATTGTCATCAACGGCCCTGCGACCGCCAATTACGATATCGACTTGGGCCCTGTTGCGCTTACTGAGACGTATGACCAAACGGCATGGACGATGAACTGGCGAGCGCTGCATACCGCCGCTCCTCCGGAACCCATGAACATTCTCTTCAATGGTTCTATGATTAACACCGACGGTGGCGGCAAGTACAACGTTATCACCGTCACTAAAGGCAAGACTTATCGTCTGCGCCTCATCAACATGAGCGTCGATACTTTCTTTGTCTTCTCCATGGATGGCCACCAATTCCAAATCATTACCTCCGACCTGGTACCGGTCCATCCCTACAATGCAACTTCAATCATGATTGGCATCGGCCAGCGTTACGACATTGTCTTCAAGGCCGACCAGGCAGCCAGCAACTACTGGATGCGCACCCAGATCGCTGACTGCAGTACCAACAAGCTCAAGAGCAGCCAGGACATTGTTCTTGGTGGAATTCTGAACTACGACGGGTTCGACAAAACCGATCTCCCAGTCACGACCAGCTCAACCATCGAGACCAGCGCTTGCGCCAATGAGCCGTACGGCAAGCTTGTTCCTTGGTGGGAGACGCAGGTTCCGAAGGACCAGTTCGCCGCTTCGCTTGAAGGCATCGACCTGACCTTCAACGCAGCCGCCACTGTGCAGAACCAAACGGTTGTGCAGTGGTACCTGAACGACAGCGCCATGAACGTCGACTGGGGAAGGCCGACTCTGCAATACTTTGCGGACGGAGACACCAACTACACGGAGTCGATGAACGTCTTCCAGATGCCGGCCGAGGGCAAGTGGTCCTTCTGGATCATCCACAACAACCTCAAGACGTTCGGACTCGACCACCCTATCCATCTCCATGGACACGATTTCTTCCACCTTGGAGCTGGCGTGGGCGATTGGGATGGCAACGTCGACGCCCTGACGTTCAACAACCCCATGCGCCGTGATGTCATGGTCCTGCCTGGGTCGACGTCCGGAGGCTACCTGATCATCGCCTTCCCGGCCGACAACCCAGGTGCTTGGCTGATGCATTGCCACATCGTAAGTGTTACTCAAACAAAGCATTAGCCTGCAGCGCTGACATATCTCCAGGCATGGCACGTCACCGACGGTCTCAGCCTGCAGTTCGTCGAGAACGCGGGCTCGTTCAAGGGCGATCTGACTACCATGAAGCAAAACTGCGCGAACTGGAACGCGTACGAACCGTACTACGAGAAGGAGATCGGTGATTCTGGGTTGTAAATGTCATTGTTGTTCTTGTGCATTGGGGCGGCGTTGATGCGAAATGAAGCATGAGGCAGGCGAGATAACTAGTCCAACCAATATACTAAGATTACCCCTACATTGGTGCCACGCCTCGTTCCAGAGGGGTTAAGATTGCGGACCCTTGGTGGACTGGTACGAGGAGCCGTGGCGCACGAGACCACGAATCCGGGGAGGAGTAGCGCCGTTTGGCGCGAACGGGGGCAGGGAAAAATAAAAAATCGATTGGATCACCATGACGCAGGGCGTTTAATTGGGCCGAAGCTGGAGCCTGTGCTGGCGGCGGTGGTGTGGGAGAGATCGACCGGCTGCACTGGCGTCGTCGCGTGGGAAACATTTCGCTTAAGCTGCGATCCGGCGTCCGAGCATTTGTGCGGGCGCGGGCGCGTCTCTGATCAGGCTTGCCAGCTCAGACGCGTTTCACGTCAGAGGGCTGCGAGAGCTCTCGTCGTACGGCGGGCAAGGTTCCCCAGCAGCCTGGCAAGCGGCCGCTCCCGTTTCGCGGGCAAGGCTTGACGGGCGGCCGATAGCCAATCATGCGCCCGTAGCGCGGCGGACTGGGCGTCGGCAGCGGCACACAACGTGACCGGCGGCTTGGTGCTAGGCCGGCTCCCCTTAACAAGCCTGTTGTTCGGCGTCACCCTCCTCGCCCGCCAGGCCAACACATCCCCATCTCCGCACCCCCGTCAATTATGGTCAAGGCCCGTCTGCACGCGTCTGGAGCTGCTCGTGCCATCGCCGCCGACTCCATGTCCCTCTTTTAGCTGCCTGCGCGCATTCCTTTTGTCCCACTCGGTGGTGTGCGAGGTTTCGACGTGGAAAACTATCCTTGCAGCACAGCACCCACGCGTCCTGGAACGCGAGCATACCAGCAACATCGCCCAGCCCATCTAGCCCCGCCGCGGCACTAGATGTTGGATGCAAGCTCAACGCATCGAGACGCCGCCTCCCCGCCCTTCGCCTCCGCCGGCTGTCGTTGCTGAGGGTTCCCTCAAGATCGACACCGCGGTCGCCGCGTCGCCTGCGCGTTCCGTTGAGCCTTCTCCCACCCAGACCCTCGGCCACTCGAGTCCTGAGCTCCCCCCGCTCCCGCAGCTCCCGTCGCTGGGCGGCATCCCTCGCACGCCGCACACCGCCGCTGCGAAGCGGCCCGCCGACCAGTCGCACTTCTACACCGCCAGCTGGGGATCGCCGTACCAGCAGCCGTCGCCCGAGTTCCACACCAAGTCCCGCCGCCACAACCGGGACACCTGGGCCCTCGACCCCGAGCCCGACGACGACGACTCGCCGCGCTTCGGCCTCGACCACCTGATCCCCAACCGCCTCGAGGAGAGCGGAGAGCCCAAGCTCAAGTTCAATCTCGAGCACCTGCTGCCCAAGCGCCTGCCGTCCTTCCTCACAAAGGACCCCGGCGATCCCTCCACGCCCACCAAAGCCCCCAAGCTTTGGCCCGACTTGGCTGCCGACAAGACCCCAGTCCCCCCCGCCGCCGCCTCGTCGAAGCAGACCCCGCAGCTCTTCTTCCCGCGCGAGCCCACCGAAGGTTGGATAAAGCAGTTTCTGACCGGTCAGTGGCAGTCGGAGAAGGCCAATTGGTGGAGCGACGGCTCGACAGACGAGGACTCTGACGAAGGAGACGCGGGCGAAGCATCCCAAGACGGCCAGACCAGGGTCAAGGACAAGCACCGGAAGAGCAAAAAAGGCCACAAGTCGAGGAAGAACAACCTCACCTTGAAGCAGGCTGACTTCTGGGCTCATTTCGGCCAAAAGGGAAAAGAGACGTTTGAGAAGATGCTGGCCTCACGGTTTGCGGATACTCCGCCGGCGATGGATCGTCCCGCCCCGCAACTAGCACCATCCCACCCCGAACCCGAGAAGGTGGATGGCCAGGACGGCGAGTTGAAGACGGAGGTTCTTTTTGATGCGGAATCAAGAAGCCTCGCAAGCCGCGGCACCGAGGAGAGGAGCGTAGAAGAGAAGCCACCCCGGCCGATATCGAAGGACGGGCCGCCGCCGCCGCCCAAGGCTCCCTCAAAGGCTCCCTCGCCAGTCAACGATGCCCCGCCGCCGCCGCCGCCCAAGGCAGCCGAACCCACGCCCATGCCGGCGCCGGTTAAGGCCGCCGACCTTCCCCCGAAACGGCCAAAGAAGCGCGTGCTTTGGAGAAACAGGAACATTGTCATCCAGATACCGTACGATCGCGAAAGAGGGAAGGAGGGCGGTCCGCCACGGCCTCTGACGTGGGAAGAGGTGGAAGGCCGCCTGAAGCAGTTCGAGGAAGCGGGGTGGAGCGTTCATGGCTTCGATACCAGCGACGATAACGGCTTCGTCTCTAATGGCCTTGCTCAAAACCGTGAGATTTGGCCAGACCCTGCAGACGAGACACATCAATGGCGCACAACGCATACCACCCGTGTTTCGATACCTGACAGAGCTGAATGGGACAGATATGTTGCATTTTTGACGGAGCAGAAATTGGCTGCTCTGGGCGTGACCCTCGCGCCCGAAGAGGAAATAGTAGAGAACCCAATGTCTCGGTCGGCGTCGGCCCAGCAATTTGCTGGTGGACCCGGCTTGGCTTTCTCGCCGCCACCTCAGTCGATCTCTGTGGGTAGCCAAGGTTTCTCCACGTTTTCTGCACCCTTCTCGCTTCCTTCCGGCCCGTCTCCCGGTATCCCGGGTCACATGTCGAGGACGTCGATCGCGTCGCCGATTTCTCCATTCGGAAACCAGAGGCCTAGCGGTCACCTTCACAGACATTCGACCTTCGCTTCGCCGTCGAATATCCCTCAGCAGCAACCCACCCCTCCCGGACTGGCCAATTTTTCGCCTTCGTTGTTCCTGGCGCAGAATGGCGGGGCCCGCGGCGCTTCGCCTGCCATTCCTACCAGCGCCCCGGCCCCTGACATGATGTCGCCTGTGTCGCCGTTCACTAACAATGCCCAGATACACGGCCAGTATTCCTTCTCCCAGTCAACAGATACTTTCTCGCAGATGCAACAGCAACAGCAACAGTTGCAGCACCAGCTCCTCCAGCAGCAGCAACAGCAGATCCTCAACAACAGGCCCCATCTCACGCTGGAGGAATTGCCTGAGGAAGATGCTGAAGAGGATCTCAGGCCTCAAACTCCGGCACAGACGAACAATGGACCCGGCCCGAACATTGTGGTTCCCACGCCACGCGGCAGCCACCGCCACAACATCAGTGAGAACCTTGAAAGGGAGATCCTCGATGCTGAGTACCACCTCGAGGAGGCCATTAACCGTCAGCTAGATGAGGATGGAGAGTTCGGCCCTGGCAACAGATTTGGAATCCACAGTCCTCCCAGCAAGCCAACTCAGACGAATGGCAATGCGACCATGTGGCAGGGTTCTAATGGCATCCAACACCAGTCGCAGAACAGGCAGCAAAGCTTTGGCGGCCCCGGCTACCATGGCCACCATGAAGACGACGAAAGGACCAACATCTCCGACGTTGAAACAAACCCCAGCATCGAGGGTCAGAATGATCAGTCCACAGGTGTTTCGTCGTCGCACACCACTTTTGCAAGCTCCAACCTCAACACCAGCCATCACGTCAGCCACTCTAGTCAAGGCTCTGCAACCTCCAAGCTCAACGTTCAGGCACCGGAATTCAAGTTCCCCTCTGGACAGTCATTCAATCCAACTGCGCAGTTCAGCCCCAGCAGCGGCAACTTCACCTTCGGCCCTAATTTCCAGTCCGAGCCACAGCAGCAGTCTGGCGAACAACGCCCTCCTCCGAGTCGGGGCAGCACCAAGCTTCATGCTGCTGTGCCCAGCTTCGTTCCATCCTTCAAGCTCGGGGGATTGGGCTTGCCGCAGCCGCCGGTTGTTCCTTCCATGCCCGCCATGCCCACCTCTACTTTTGATTTTGCTGCCCAAGGACCCGCGTTCAAGCCCGACGCCAACGCATTCCAACCGGGTACTTCGCAACCCAACGGCTCCTCCCAGGATTCCGGAAAGCTGTTCAACATCGATATCCAAGAACAAGATATCGTCAAGCCTGCTAAGCGGAGTAAGGCGATCCCGATTGTCAAGCCGGATCTTCAGCAACAGCAAAGGGAGCAGGAAGAAGAGGAGGTCTTCGACGAGCAAGGTCGCGCTATGCAGGCCGAGTGGCGGCAGAAAAGGGCCCGCCAGAACGCTCATGAGGGTGATTCTGAGCCAATGTTCGCCACTCCCCGTGTCGTTCCCTCGAACGCTCCTCCGCAGCCGCTTGGAGATGCGGTGCAGTCGCAGAACTTGGGCTACAAGGATAGGATCAGCCCTATACCCGAGGGCAAAGAGAATCAGACGCCAACACCCAATGGAATTCAGCGCCAGGCAACTCCTTTCAAGCCACGGGGCCCGCAGCAGCAGAACGAGGGTTACAACGTCGACTACAACAGAGGTCACCGCACCAACCAGAACAGCATCGACCTTAACGAGGCACAGCAGCCATTCGATTTCAAGTTTGGCGTGCATGTCACGAAGCCTTCGACGGACATTCACGAGGCACAGCAGGCCGGCGCCGGTCTGCGCCAGTTCAACCCCAGCCCTGCTGTCACGAATCCCAACAGCTACCAGCCCAGCGAGGGTGGTTCTTTCATGACTGCCATGGAGAATGGTAAGAACCAGCCAGGAGACGCCGATTATGAAGACAGGCCTACTTTCAACGAGATCGACGAGATCATGAGGGCCATGAACGACCAGGGTTCCGAATTCGGTATCATCAGGGAGTCCCCCCAATGGTCCCGCTCGAGCCCGCCGCCCAGACCTGAGTCCAACTTGCAGCCCGCTCAAGCTCTTTTCAGAAACGATGCGCCTAGCCCTATCCCTCAGCAGAGGCTGTACGCACCTCCGCACAACGATGGTGGTAATTCGTCCGGTCAAGATCCCTTCAGCGATTCTAAAGCCGGATTGGCCTACGAGTCACCTGTGCATAGGCTCGGCGGCGACAACGTTGCTGTCAGCGACTGGGATGACATCGTTTCAACTGAAGAAGAGAACAAATTTAAGTCTCGACGCGGTTTCTTCGATTCTCGCGTTGACGGCCTTATCGACAATGTACTGCAGAGCCGCCTGGGTCCTCTTGAGAGGAGCATTCACACTATCAAGGACTCGATATCTGCCATTGCCATGATGCGTGCCGGGCGTACTTCACGTCGTAGCTTCTCAGGCGAACCTGGAGAAAGCGATGCTGACGATGAGGACGACGACCTCGCATCGCAACACCGCAACCGCTCGCCAGGCAAGAATCGTAAGCTTGAAAAGATCAAGACCGCTGTTGTGGAGGCCTTGTCTCAGGCTACCATGCCTCCGATGCCGTCGAAGTCGCCTGGCATCGACATTGCTGAATTCTACCAAGCTCTTGCAGACCTGAAGATGTCGATCGCTCGCTCTGCTGCCACCGGCCAACTTGATGATTTCCGTGAGATCATGGAAGAGGCCCTCAACCGTCAGAGCTCGGTTCTTTCCCAGAAGAAGCAGCAGGAGGCTAACGCGGAAGCTGTGGCTCGCATCGCAGAATTGGAGAGGACGGTTGACGAGTTGCAACAGCGCATGGAAGTCACGATTGAAAGCCGAAAGGTTGCCGAGCGCTCTGAAGATGACGCCCAACGCAAGCTCGCCCTGACCGAAGAAGAATTGCTTCTCCTTCGCGCCCAAGGCCGAGATGATGCTAACAAGATCCGGGCTCTGAACGAGGAAGCGCATGAACTGAAGATGAGGCTCGGTTCCTCTGAGTCCTCCCAAGAGGAACTCCGCCGGCGTCTCGTCACGCTTGAAACGCAGAACGAAGCGCTCGAGGCTACTCTTGATGAGTACCGCTTGTCCAGTAAGAAGTGGTCGGATGAGATCAACAAGGCGAACGAGGATAACGAGACGCTCCGCCGTTCAATCAGCACCCTAGAATCCCAGAACCAGGAGTCCATCCGCGGCCGCGAGAAGATGCGCCATAGACTTGAGCAACTGCAGAAGGATTTGGTGGCGGCTACTAGCCAAGTCGCTGACGAGAAGGCTCGCTGGTCCAGGCAGGAGGAGGAGCACGTCAAGAAATACGAGACTCTTCGTGCCAGGATCGAGGCCGAGGCTCGCACTCGCGAGAGGTTCGAGAGGGAGATGGAGAGGCTTGAGGGCCAGGAACGCGAGGGCATGCGCCTAAAGGTCATCTTGGAGCAGACCCAGAGACATAATGCTAGCATGGAGGAGGCCATGAACAAGCTCCGTGTGGAGAATTCCGAATTCCAGAAGAGGGCCGAGCGCTTTGAGCGCGAGTTCCATGAGTCGAGGGAGATTGCTCGCGCAGAGATCAAGCGCACCCGCATGGTTATGGAGGCCGAGCTCAACGCTGCCAACAACCAGGTCAACATTGTGCGCTCCGAGCTTGAGAGCGAGAACACCAGGCTCCGCAATGAGATCGACCAGCTCCGCATGGACCGCGATACGGAGAAGGCTAGGCATGAGCTTGTGCTTGAGGGTGAAGCTGATGCTAAGCGCGATGCTCTTCGGGAGGCTCACGATGGCAGAGACCGTGCCCTTAGAGAACAGCAGCACCGTTACGAGAAGGCTATGGAGGACCAGCAACAGCGCTACGAGAAGACCATGGAAGACCAGCAGCATCGGTACGAGAGGGAGATTGGCATGCTCGAGAAGCGCTTCGCCGAGAAGGTCGAGGACCACCAGCAACGCTACGAAAAGACGATCGAGGACCTCCACCGCCAGCACAACCGCGACTTGGCCAACGCCATTGAGGACAAGCAGCACAACGAGCAGACCCTCAATGACCGTCTTGCACTCGCCGACGAGAAGGTGGAATTCCTACAAGACAAGGTTGTCCACCTCGAGGAGAAGCTTGAGGTTGCCAAGTCTGCGGCCCATGCCGCTGCCGTTGCCGCTCAGTCAGCCAAGACTCCCACTCTTCCTTCCGAGACCGTTCTGCCCAGCGCTGCAGAGAGGGTGTCGCCTCAGGCTCTCCGCGAGTCGATCGCCGTTCTCCAGGAACAGCTACAGGAGCGCGAGGAGCGCATCGAGGCTCTCGACCAGAAACTGTCCGAGTTCGATGGCGACGCTCCGCAGAAGCTCAAGGAGAAGGAGACGGAGATTGGCTGGCTGCGCGAGTTACTCGGTGTTCGCGTCGACGACATCACCGACCTCATCGATGCTCTAGCACAGCCCGCTTTCGACCGCGAGCAGGTCCGCGACGCTGCCATTCGCATCCGCACCAACCTGCAAATGGAGCAGCATGAGAAGGAGCGTCTCATCTCGGGCGGCCAGACCTTCCCCGCTCTGGCAAGTCTTTCCAACTTTGCCTCGCCCAAGGCTGCCCAGCTTGCTGCTGCTATCGGCAACTGGCGCAAAGGCAGGGAGAATGCCGGCGCCAGCAAGCTCTCGCGCTCTTCCTCAGCCGCCGACAACCACGAGCAGACGCCTTCCAAGGCCCCTAACCCCTCTGCAGGCTTCCTTGCTGGTCTCATGACCCCGCCAGCTTCGCAACTCCGTCGCACCCCCACGCCTTCGACCGGCCGCCGCGCGCGTGATCGCGAGTCTTTCTCGTCTTCTACCTCCGCCCGTGGCTTCCCCATCCTAAGTAGCGTGTCACAGAGCAAGCAACGCACTGGCTCTTCTTTGAGCCACCACCACTTCGACCACCACCAACTAGCAACGCCGCCCGGCTCCCGCGGTGGAACCGGTCTCTTGACCAAGAGCGCGTACGACCACGACGCGCCTGACAGCACGTTCAGCCCGAGCCAGTTCCACTACGATGAGGAAACGGACGGTGATGAGGCATACATGTACCAGCAGCAACAGCAGCATGAGCACGATGTGAGGATGATGGACGGGAGGATGGTGGATGAGAGGTACGGGATCGGCGTTGCAGTGAGTCCAGATTTGGACGAAGGTATTCACGTTGGCGCCGTGCCACAGCCTCAGATGATGCAATTTGAGCCGTTTGGGCCAGGGTCAGGGTTCAGTCATCAGGGTCACCAATAAGTTGAGCGGAGCTAAGGAGGATCATCGTTGATGGGGGTTATTGCGGAAGACGGTGGATCAAGATTGGAACCAAAACGCACGTTTCTTTTGTTATTTCTTTCTCTTGTTGATTGTTGGTATGTTATGGCTTTCCTATTCTTAATTCTCACTCTTGGCACCCACGCACCGTACACTAAAGTACAGCACTTGCAGGCCTTGCTCATTTGGCTTTGCGTTCACTCCTTTGGTCTTTGGCTTTGCTTCTTTCCTTTTCACCAGGTTGTAACAACGGAATTCTTGTTGTTGTCAGCGTTGTTGTTTTCCTGTCTATCGCTGTTCATTCATATCAAGCACAAACCAACCAGCTTGCGCTTGCAAACGTCGAACCTTTTTAGATACCCCCGAGAGGAAGTGAAAAGGAGGGAAAGAAAGATAATCACTTGTCGTTGTCGTTGTCGTTGTCGTTATTGCACCGAGACAGAAAGAAAGAATGAGATAATAGCATCATTAGCTTTTTTTTTCGATCCTACTCCTATCATTGACGAGAGTTTGAATTGACATTTTGAGTATAAGAGTGAGGTTTATATAGACTTGGCTATCTTGCTTGGGAGTTTTTAGGTCATTTGACCTTGTCTTTTGGTGGAATCCAAGATGTCAGGGCTAATGCTTATTGGTAGGTTATATTTTCCATCTTCTTAAAGAAGATCTTTTTTTAGGGGTAATGCTTTTGAACTTGATTTAAGGATGGATAAAACGAAATAGAGGTGGTGGTAGAGTTATTAGTCGATGTAGGATTTGCCTTGCTTCTAACTTAGTAGACATTAAGACTGTGCCTTTAGGGAGTGTCTTAAGATCTTTGTGAATGGTGAGATGAATGAGAAGCACATGGGGTTGAAAGACTGACGCTGGTGAAGATTGCCCTGGTGCTCTTTTTTCCCTCGTGGTTTTATCCTGATCTACGTTTCTGTTCTTACTCCCTAGTTGCCCCTATCAACAGACTGGTTTATGTCATCCCACGTACGCATCCGTGCAAACGTAGTGAAGCAAATTATGCATGCGAAGTAGCAGAACGAAGAAAAAAGAATTCATGCATTTGTGAAATCGAATACTTGAAGTTCTGCTTGCAACAGCAACATCTAGCAGCAAGAAATCTAAACTCAGACTCCAGACGGCTTGAGCCTTTGTCAACGAAGTAACGTTCCGCAAGTTCCATACCTTTCTCTCTTCGGTCCCCAAAAGCGGGATGTCTTTATAGTAGGGGCAGACCACGACAAAGGTGAGCCCTGACTTTTGTGGACGCGAGCTGAGACGAATCTAGACAGTGTGCTCTGAGGCAGCTGGGCGGACAATCTAATGGATACTGAAAGCCAATCTTGTAAATCGAGCAAAGCCGCACCAAGATAGAAGCTAAATCCAGGAACCCATACTCAATATATCCCTTCGCACTTTCACGCAAAAGTTCTTGCGACATCCACACAGTTTGACTAAAGTAAATGCGCCATTGATGAGGAAAGATGCAACGTGGTATTATGCAATACAAACCGCCGACCAAAATAAAGCAAATGCAGTCCCCTCAACCCCAGGAAAACCCAGAGTTCCCAATTATTATCCCCCAATTTTCCTCTCTTGATCCAGACGATCATCGCCCGCCTACTCTTCTATAACAAACTCTCATACTGATCCAACCCCTTCCTCTGTCCTTGTTGTTGTTGTTGTTGTTGTTGTTGTTGTTGTTGTTGTTGTTGTTGTTGCTGCTGCTGCTGCTGCGGCTGTGCCATCCCTGCACCAGCACCACCGAAAGATCCCAAACTGGCCTGCCTTGCGGGTGGCGGGGCGATGCCAAACCCAGAGTATGGACTGCTACCACTTGTGCTCTGCTGCGCGAACCTATTCAGCCCCGTAGCAGGAGTGCCCATCTGCTGCTGTCTAGCCGCCGCGCCCCAATCCACTGTGGTCAAATTCAAGCTCGACTGATGCTGCTGCTGGGAGCTTAAGATACCCATGTTCATGAGTCCACCGCTGGGGGTCTGCTGCTGTTGTTGTGGCCGCGAGGGCTGCAGCGGTAGCGAGAATGCCGAAGAATTCGACGTCATTGACGACGAGCCCCAGCCATTTATCGTGCCCGTGCCACCTGTTGATTGCGGCTTGAGCGCTGCGAAGCCGCCGAGTGAGCTGCTGCTGTGATCCGGGGTAGCCGAGCGATAAGTGCTCTGTGATGGTTGCAGGGTTTGCGCGCCCATACCCATGCCCATGCGGGGCGGAGGCGTGGAAGTCTGCTGGGGAGGGGGTGGTGTGCTCCAATTAAAGGTCGGCGCCGCAGACGATGACGACTGGACGGACTGTGTGCGCGGGTTGTTCGGGCGCGTGGCTGGCGGCTGCAGGCCCGCCGATACGGGTGGAGAGGTCGCGGTGGATGAAGTGGCCCAGCCGGCGTCGAAGGAGTCGCCTGCTGAAAAGCTATTGGTAGGGCGCCCGGTGACGAGGCTTTCGAAGTCGGCCTCGTCGCCGTTGGCACTGGTTCCGTTGGCAGGCGAGATGCCGCCGAACGACATGAAGTCGTCCGCGCGGGCGGCAGAGGCGGTATTGCCCGTGGAAAGCTCTTGAAGCTTTCGGGTCTGTTCCTGTTCGATGCGGGTCGATGATTGTTTAATGAGGGCCATGAAGGCCTGGAATTGTTGAAGGTTGAGGAGGGGCCCTAAGCTGAAGTTCCAGAGGATCGGGAGGACCTCCATGGCGAGGAAGTCGGAGTCCGCAATCTTGCCGACTTCCTGGAAAACATCAAGAGATGCCATCTGCATGCGTTAGCCACACATATTAGAATTCAAGAACGGCGTCTTACCATCACAGCCGGCTCTTTCGTTTTGATTGCCTTCAGCAGTGGCACAACCTTCTCCTGAATTGTGTACTTATCCAGGACAGCCGCGTTCTGTTTTTGCTTCGGTCTGTCTGCGCCGAAGCCGTCCAAGCCGTCCCCTGCGTCTTCTGCAATCCCGCCCCCGCAGAGAGTTCGGAAAGCCTGAAGCCCACGAATCTTGATGCCCATACTGGTAGTCTTGGCAAAGACATTGGCGACGATGGGAAAGAATTCGTTCTTGATTGTGGAAAAGTCAAGGACGTAGATGATGACAGGTAATGTTCTTAAAGCAGCATCCACTAAAGAGTGTGTTGGTGATTGCAAGGCGAGAACAATGAGCGGGAGAACGTCTATAGTTAGTTAGCAAAAGCCGCAGTACATCCGGCGCCTGGAACCTACCGTCTTTGAACTCTTTGCCTGTACAGTTCTCAGACATGAGTTTCATGTTCTCCAAGATGATCATGAGGCCAGCCTCCTTTGCACTATCCCGATCCGCCTGCGGTGGTTTTGCACTGGTACCACTGCCGAGGAACACCTCTCTTAGACGGGGGAGTACTTTGTCGCAAAACGCTCGTTTCCCCGAAGGTACCATGGTTAAGATCTTGAAGATATTCTGAAGCACGATGGATAACAGCTCCCTATCTTTCATCTCTTCCAGCAGTGCAGGAAGCACTTTCTTCTCCAGTACGCTCTTGGGGAACTGGTTCAACACGCGTGGCAAACCACGCATAAATTGCGACTTCTCAGCCGGGGTCTTGGCTGGTAAGCTATCAAGGAAGCGAATGGTCGAGACGAGGATGTTGTCAAAATACTGAGCCTCTTGAAACTCGCGAGCATTGAGCCTTTGCGCCGGTCGTCTGGTAATGAGCCTGGGTAGCAGGCCATGTGCAATGTCGCGGGGCAGTTTTCCTTTGCATAAGAAACCGTTGTTCTGCGTCGGTATTGACGACGATGATGCGAACAGCCGTTTGTAGGTAGATGGACTCTGATTTGTCTCCAAAGGACTGCGGTGCGGCGAGTTGAAGAGAGCAATGACGAGAAGACCTAGCGAGAACATGTCGGCCAATGTGTTGAGGTTCGTGTCCATTATGAAGTCAGGAGAAGCGTAGTCGATGTTCAACTGCACGGAACGCGGCAAACGTGGGTCGTGGTTGAGCACCTCAGACAAGGAGATGGGGGTAACAGAGGTGGGCTTGGTAGAGTTGTCGGGTGGGCTGCAGAAGCCCAGGCCGGATATTTTCCAGTCAGACTATGGAGAACTACATCAGCACTGCTACAATACAGACGGGCGAAGAAGACTTGGCTTCCTACTTTGGCATTGACGAAAATGGCCTCGGGCGTCAAGTTTCCATGGACGAGGCCAGCGCTCTCGTGCAGGAAATCAAGGCCTTTGGCAACCTGCAGTAGACCCTTCTGGATTTCCAACTCGTCGATTTCCAGTTCCCGCCGCCGTCTGGTGCCGTCCTCTTCGACCACGTAGCGACTGCTGCGACCGCCAGGGCCGCCGCCGCGCTCCTGCTCATCCTTCTCTTGTAGCAGACCCGCTAGCGATGCGGACACGGGCTCTGTCGCAAACATCAAGCCTCCGCTGCGCGTCTCTTCCACCGGCTCTGCCAGCTCCAAGATGCTGGGGTGCCGTAATCTCGCGAGCGAGCTGGCTTCTTTCTTCAAGCGCTCCACCACCTCCTCGTGCGCTCTCTTGACTGTCCCACTTGTTGACCGCGGTGCAAAGCCTCCCCCTTGCGGCTCTAGCGACTTTTTCTCGAAGACAAACACCGACGCAGCCTTGCCCGTCGACTTCTTCTTCGCGTCGTAGATTTTCCATGGCCCGGAGGTCGACGAGGGCGTGGAGCTGATGGAGTAATTGGAGCCGATGTTCGAGGTGAAGGACTTCACGGCCGACGAGAAGAACTGCGCAGCCATGGCGGGGATCTGAGCTCCGGGCGCGTCGGGGAGTTTGCGGTGATCAGCGAGCGTTCGGGGAGCAGGCGGCGAAAGGGCGACGGTGACGATCAAGCAAGGGAAGGAGAAGTGCGCGTGCCAATGACGGGAGAGCGGAGGCGCGCAGGCAGCTCGGCATGCGCGGACACGGGAAGCGCGGCAGAGGCCAACTGTCACGGAAATGTCAGTTATGCGAATAGCTGGCGTTGAGGTCGAGGTGTCGCGCCCAAAGCTGCCCTCGAACCCCCGCGGCCTGTGCGCAGTCGCGACCTGACCCCGGCCCTCTCGGCATGCGGGCGCACTCTCCGAGCACCGGTCGTAGGGCGTGTGTAGTCATACATTTCTGGCACACCCCATCTTTCACCTCGACACTACTCAATTGTTCCACCGCCACCCCTTTTCCGACCTCAATTCGCAGGTCACCCATCCGCAATGCTTCAACAGCGGTCCCAAAGGCTCCTGTCGGCCTTTTCCACTCTTTCCGCCCGCGCCCATTCCCCGTCGCTCGCATGTCTCGCCCGCCAGCGATGTCGGCGAGCATACAGCACGCAGCCCAAGCTGGCTGAACTCGACCCAGCCAAGCTATCTATGACGAAGACGACCACTCCGAAGGACCTGCTTCCTCCCGAGGAGCTCGTCTTTGGCCGCACCTTCACTGGTAATTTTCCACATCCCACTGCTCCACCACAGCCGCAAGCAGCGAAGACATCTGATGTCAGGCCACAACGCTAACCCTGACGCCTGCCAGATCATATGCTATCGATTGAATGGACCGCCTCGGAAGGCTGGTTGAGTCCCCGCATCACGCCCTACCAGAATCTCTCGCTGGATCCCGCGACCTGCGTCTTCCACTATGCCTTCGAATGCTTCGAGGGCATGAAGGCCTACAAGGATAAGGCGGGCAAGATCCGCCTGTTCCGCCCGGACAAGAACATGGCGCGGCTGAACAAGTCGTCTGCGCGCATCGCGCTGCCGACCTTCGACGGGGAGGCCCTGACCAAGCTGATTGCGCAATTCTGCCAGCTTGAGGAACGCTTCATCCCCTCGACGCGTGGCTACTCGCTGTACTTGCGGCCCACGATGATCGGCACGCAGCGCACGCTGGGCGTCGGACCCCCCGGCTCCGCCTTGCTGTACGTGATCGCCAGTCCCGTCGGCCCTTACTACCCGACGGGCTTCAAGGCGGTGAGCCTTGAGGCGACTGACTACGCTGTGCGCGCCTGGCCCGGCGGCGTCGGCGACAAGAAGCTGGGCGCCAACTACGCGCCCTGCATCGTGCCGCAGATGCAGGCTGCCAGCCGTGGCTACCACCAGAACCTGTGGCTGTTCGGCGAGGAGGAGTATGTCACCGAGGTCGGCACCATGAACCTGTTCGCCGCCATCAAGAACAAGGAGACCGGCCAGAACGAGCTGCTGACCGCTCCCCTCGACGGCACTATCCTCGAGGGCGTCACCCGCGACTCCATCCTCGGCCTCGCCCGCGAGCGCCTGGCCCCCAAGGGCTGGAACATCGTCGAGCGCAAGTTCACCATGAAGGAGCTGGCCGATGCCGCCGACGAGGGCAGGATGCTCGAGGTCTTCGGTGCCGGAACTGCCGCCATCGTCAGCCCCGTCAGGAGGATCAACTGGAGAGGCCGCGACGTCGACTGCGGCCTGGAGCCCGGTAAGGAGGCTGGCCCAATCGCCCAGCAGGTGCTGGACTGGATGACGGCTATCCAGTATGGAGACGAACAGCACCCTTGGAGGTAAGTTACTCAAACGCTTTGATTTTGCCCATCTGCAAGCGCTAACTGTCAGTCCACAGCTACAAGCTTTAAGTTCCCAACTTTCTGTTCTGTAAAAGTACCTAGAGACACTTAGATTTCACGGTCTGTTTACGGAGGCAAGTATTGGCTCGGGATCTTTTTCTTTTGGTTTCTATTGTGAGGCTATATTTTGAAAAATTAGCGGACAGGGCACTGGCGTCGAGTAGAGCAATATTCTATATTTGATCTGCGCGCATGGGAGCGTGCTTCACACCATGACGTCCCCGTGGCTTACGTGCATGATAACGACGTGATACACCACTGAAGAATTTGAAATGCGAACACGACTTCACGTGCAAATCGCAGCCTTGTTTCAGCACTCCAGTCTGCGATGCAAGAAAAGGAATACGACAAGGAATGATATGGCACGCACGAGGTTATGTGAAAATTGGGCAGGGAAAAAAAATAACGTAAGTACTAGCGATGTCAGGGAGGTGCAGAGAAGGTCCAGGGCAAGCATTGGAAGGAAAAACCAGTGTAGGTTTACTTCAACACGCAGGGTCCCAGGAAGATCGGCATGTCCAAACTTTTTTATGTGCATTGCTGGGTATACCCGCTGCCGCCCCTTCGTATCATGCACATATCGCACCCATCATTCTTTTTTCTTTCCTCAGGACTTCGGAATCCATTTGGTCTCGTAAAGTCTTTTTAGGCCACCTTATTTTTGGTAAGGTACATCGCTGAAACCCCACCGGTAGTCTGCAACCCGAATTCGATAGCCCCGCAGGAAAATGCCTCAGATGTAGCCGGAAAAGAAACCAGAAGACACCACGCCCAAAATTTAAGCCTGTTCATGACCCGATCAGCATTCCGTTTGAAAAGCACCGTACGAGACTGGCGGAAAGAGGCGTAGGCTTGGCAGCGGTATGGTGCTATTCCTCATACCTTGACGGCGTAAACCCTCTGGGGGAAGTGGATCTGCTTCTTCTTCTGCTTCTCGGTGACGAGGGAGGCCTCGTGCTTGGTTAACCGCCTGCGCATGGCGCGGGTCTGCTTGCGGCGGAGGTCGAGCGGAAGGTACTTCTTGCCCTTGTAGAAGAGGCGGAGCTGCTCGCGCTGGTTCTTGTTGATGACGGTGAGAACGCGGGCGATCGACTTGCGGACGTCGTGGCTGCAAAGCAAAATCCGTTAGCTTTGCGTTCCTTTCGAAAGCCCAGTGGTCCTCCTCTTCAATTGCGGTGGTGGTGGTGCGTGTCGCATTGTCCGTGCCGCGTCGTGTGCGAATTCTACCGGGCCTGGGACGAGGGGAAATTCGTACATCTTGGTGAGCTTGGAGGAAGCACCGCCAGCGATCTTCTGGGTGCGCAGACCGACAAGCTCGGTCTTCAGCTCATCGAGCTGCTTCTTGAGGTCCTCCTTGCTCTTGCCCACGAGCTGGCTGGCCTTGACCTTTCCGGACGACTGTAGCAAGCAACCGTTAGCCGGAAAACGTCCTGGTGCATTGTATTGTCGACATCGCGGGGCGAGCTCACCATTTTGGCGAGTTGTAGACTGGGCGGCGGTGTGTCGTCGTCGAGGGGGATGGGTTGTCGTCGTCGGTCGTCGTCTCAAATCGAAAAGGCGTGCGCTTGCAGAGTGCGAGATTTCGACAGTCGGTGCGCCTCGCTTACGAAAAACGCCGACCGCCCGACCGCCCAACCCCCAGCACCCAGCACGCGCCAAGAACGGCGGCGACGCAACCCATCACGTGTGGAACTCGTCGTTCACTGTGCACATCCCAGTCTCCGCTGACCTCACCACGCCCTCGCATCCCCAGGTTCTGCTCCGCAAACATGGCCTCCACCGGTGGCGGCTGGGCCCAGCTGCGCCAGCAAGCCCGCTCCCTAGAAACGCAGGTACGAAGCCGCGCGCTCTTTGCCGCGACCAGAGCGGCTCCAGCTGATGACAGCTCTCGCGCAGACAGAATCGTTGTTCCACACGTACTCGCAGTATGCCTCGATGACGAACATTCCCCCGAAACCCACCGATGAGGAACAACGCACCGAATCCCAGATCCGCGAGCTTCTCGATAAGGTACCTGGCCAGCCACTCTGCCTACCTTGTCTTCACATCATCGCATCCCAAGTCTTGCAGCAGAGCTATACTGACCATGTCCGCCTCCAGCGCGATGCCCTCATCGGCCAGCTCACCCGCCTCCTCGACTCTTCTGCCGACCTAACGTCCTCCGCGCTGAAACAAAACAACCTAGCCCGGCACCGTGAAGTGCTCGCCGACCATCGGCGCGAGCTGTCGCGGCTGAAGAACACCATCTCGACGGCGCGCGACCGGGCGAATCTCCTCTCCGACGTGCGCAGCGACATCGACGCGTACCGCTCCGCCAACCCAGCCCAGGCCGAGGCCGATTACATGCTCGACGAGCGCCGCCGTATCGACAACTCACACAACATGGCCGACAGCGTGCTGAGCCAGGCCTACGCCGTCAATGAGAACTTCGGCTTCCAGCGCGAGACGCTCGCCAGCATCAACCGCCGCATCACCGGCGCCGCCAGCCAGGTCCCCGGCCTCAACTCGCTGATGTCGCGCATCAGCGCCAAGAAGAGGCGGGACGGCGTCATCCTCGGAAGCTTCATCGCCTTTTGCTTCCTCATGTTGTTCTTCTTTTCATGAAGGGCGCGCGGGCGCGGGTTGGACAGTGCGTGCGAGCATCATCGGTCGAAGGCTATTGGACTTTTCTCATTCTTTTTTTTTTTCGTTATCCTGTTTGGATTGTCATGGATGGTTCCCTGCACGGCGTATGGATACCCCCTCCCGAGGGATCGGGGTTCTCATTGTTTTTCCCCTCAGGCAAGGAGTTTTGCGGAAACCCAGCGGGCGGTCTTGTCATGCTTGTCGCTATGAGCATTGCATTGATCTATTTGTACAGTTTCTCTATATCGCCATTGAAGTCTTACATTTTTGGCCATCATCATGTTCTCCCTCTTAATCCTGAAAAAGGGGGGGTAAAAGACTCAAGGGATTTCCTATATCATGCTCCATTCCAGACTCAATTGTCCTCCTCTCATGCTCCACGAAACACTGCACTCTCCTAACGTGGGTGATTAAAGCGAATACTCAGACGTGAATGTAAGTTCGGAACCCGTACAAAGACATCTAGACATGGGCTTCAACCATCCGCCGTAAGTAAAATTCAGTAATTCTCGTGAGCGTAGAGTCGAGAAGTATGAACGGGTATAGAACAAATTTTACAGCAGTTTCCCCCAACATAGACAGCAACCTGCCTGAACCTTCACAGCATCATCATGCCGCTGCAGCCTTTTCTACAGCTGACCCCTCCTTTGGGTGATAGTGATGATGACCCACGGTCGCCTCGCCAATCAGCATCTTCAGCCCCTTGTTCAAGTACTCCTTCTCGTCGCCCTCAGCGTTGCCGCTGGCGGCCCAGCGGATGCGGCACGCGCCGTCGACGAGGAAGACGTAGCCGACCTTCTCGTTCATGATGCCCAAATTCTCGCGCATCTCGTCGGAGAAGCCGCGGCGCACGATGAAGTAGCGGTCCCAATCGGCTTCGTTGCCGCGCTGGCGTCGCAGTCGGCCCTTGTACAGGTTCAGGATGAAGGCGCGCATCGGGTTCGGCTCCACGTTCAGCTCGACATGCTGCGCGACGCCGCGGTTCGCCTCGAGGAGCGCGCGCAGCTCCGGGTTCTGCTCGGGCGCCGTGAAGGTTGCGGACTGCTGCCGCGCCCACTCCGACGAGTAGATTGAGACGAGGGAGACGCGGTTGAGGAGGGCAAGCGTTGTCGAGTGGGGCTTACGCCCCTCAGCGCCGGGGAGGAGCGTTGAGCCGACGAAGTTGGGGAAGAAGAGGGCGCGATCGGAGCGGAAAATGCGTGGGTTGGCGAGGAAGGATTTACCGCTGTGGTATTGCATGTTGGTGTAGTCGCGGAAGTAGGGCTTGGAGACGGCTTTGGTCCTACAATGGGTTGTTCTAATTAGTCACATTGTTCCTTTAATTGTTGGAGCTCGTGGGTTCGGGTCTGATTGATAGTGGTTTCCGGAGAAGGACATGTAGCAAGGAGGGAGCGTGTATATTTTGGGTATGAACACGGCCAAAAGAAACGTACAGCTCCTTTCGACGCTTCAAGTGCTTGTCGTAATCCACAAAGTCGTCCCGCCGCTGACGCAGGCTGCGCTCATCTTTTCCAGAATTCTCATCCGGCAGAGGTGGCCGATGGAAGCCTATAGGTCGCCCTAATACCTGCGGCGTGAAGCCCTCCTGCTTCGACGGCGCCTTGTACGCCGCGGGACCTTGGCCAAGCGCATTCTTTCTTTCATTCTGAGCTGCCGCCGCTTGCTTCTCTTTCTGCCCAGTCTCCGACGCTGCTGTTGAAGCTGGAGCTCCTTGTGGTTTTTGGGCTTGTTTGTTCGGGGGTTGCGTGCTGTACTGTTGGCTGCGCGGAGCCACGATAGCGGTGGTGCTCGTTTGTAACACGCGGCGCAGCTGGCACGAGCGGCATATCGACGATGAGGTGGCGGTAGCCGGGTCCAATTGCGCCAACTGGCGTAGGAGAGAGCGGCGCGTGAGCATTGCGACGACGGCGAAAGACGCAGGGGGGGTTATGTAGTGTTGTTTGCTGTTCTGGGCGCCAGAATGATGGATTGGCGTTGCGCGGCTCCCGGGAAAGTTGCGGGTTTGGCCGCGCCGCGGTGCCGGAGGGAACGGGTGCGTGCAAGGATCTTCCTGCAGGTGAACAGATTCTGTTTTCGCTAGATGTGTATGAAACCTGGAGATTCCTTCTTTAATATCGAGATCTTGCTACGGATAGAGAACACAGTGTTGAAAACACGCTAGCGGATATGATTGCTTGAACCTGCTTGTTTTTGTTTTTTGTTTTTTTTTTTAAAAAAAAAAAAGACGTCATATCTCTACGCGTCCGATTACACCCTTGATAGATTTGTGAGCTCTTCCGCGAAAGCCCCGTCGCCATGAGTGGTGCTTTCTGGTCATGTAACATTGAGTAGCTTTCGAAACCCGACGAACAAACGCGTTTCTTCCTTCTCGGTCTGCGCTCGCCTGCTGATGATTCTCAGTACCTAGTAGCGCGCACTAAAAGCTTAAACTTGCAGGATTGCGATCCTCGCGTACCGAAGGATGCACGTATCCACTCATGATTCACATCAGATCAATTGCAGCACGGAGATGTTTGTTTCAGGAACTCGTGTAAGACATTACTCATTAGTCGTATGAACAGCAGAAGAGTACGCCCGTGATGCAGTCATGTCCTTCTTCCCATCCAAGCAGCGTCCTCCCCGTCTCTTCCCCGCACCTGGCCCAATCACTTTTCGATGCAACCCCGCTCGCTTTTTCTTCATACATGAAGGAGGGGTACCCCCCGCTTCTCCGCTCGGGCACAACCATTCAAGGGGAGAAAGAGAAAGACAGAAAAAAGGTGGAGCGTGTAGGGTTCGGCAGTCGAGAGGTTATGTCAGAGTGTTTACAAGCCGCAGTTGCTGAGAGGGACCTCGGCGGTGGTAGCCTCGATGCGGCCGAGGGCGGCGGCCTGGCCGTTGGTAAGGTCGTTCATGGCAGCCTGGGCGATGTTGAAGCCGTTGCCGGCGTGGTCGATGGCGAGGATGTTGATCGTCTTGCCGTTGTAGGTCAGGGAGTAGCACTTGCCGCACTGTGGACACGACTTGTCAGTACGCAGGGGACAAGGGAAGCAGGTGTGAAGACAACTCACGTTGGCGGAGCCCCAGCCGGCAATGGTGTCAGAGCCGCCGATGTAGGGGAACTTGGAGACGGCACCCTGCGTCTGCCAGCCGTACTTGGTGATCAGGCCGTTGACACCGTCGGAGCAAGAGACAGCGGTCATGGAGCGGCCGGCATCGTCGTAGCCGGTGTCGAAGGAGACGCTGGTGGCAGAGGTCATGGCGACCATGGAGGCAAGAGAAGCAAGGATGGTGGTGAACTGCATTGTGGCGGTGTTGTGTTGAAGTAGTGGTGTTTGCGGGTGGCGATTAAGAATTATGGATGTTCTGATGGATGCAGAGCTGGAAATGCTGGTGATGATGGGAGAGAGATGGAGAGGGCGAGCGATTGGGCTTTATAGGCGGCGTTGCTGTCGTTGCTTCCTGAAGCGGTGGCTAACCGGGGCGGGAGGAGGCTCGTAAACGGGCCCCTCCTTCCACCTTGATCGCTCCATGTAGCATCCGCGATGCGAGCCTCAGATCAGCGGACCTCGTAAAGGCAAGCACCAAGGTACCTCTCTAGGCCTAAAGCGAGCAGGAGCCGGTCCCCGTTGTGCCGTTGTAGGTCACTTCCAGTACAGCGCTAGCCTGGCTCTTACTCTGTCCTGCCTAGTCCATCTCACCCGGCTGTTGCTGTACAGCCGCAACAAGTGAGACTGGTGCCTTTTTTTCCCGGTCTTACCTGCGTCGGTGTCGCTGCGCTGGAAGCTGGCGGAAGACACCACCGAGTCTCGGCGGGCTTGCGAGTTGCACGGTGCAGTCCATCATCCGATTGTCTCGTTGCTGGAAGAAAATACGAGAAGACGGCCGCGTTCCCCGCCTCTCGCTCGACAGTCGGGAGCGATCATCGGCGGTGAGCTGCTCTTCATGGCCTTCCCCACAGTTCGCAGTCTACGTGCTGCAAGGGCCGACAGGGAAGGCCGCAGGAGCCAGCCCGCGCTGAGAGGTGGCACTGGCGCGTTGTATCCTGCGCCGGCGCGGTAACCGCAAGCAGGCGCACAGAGGAGGAGGAATTGGAGACGGCGTCACGAGGCCCAGCGGGTTAAGTCGAAGGTGGCAGGCGGCGTGCGGGAAGGGCGTCCTGCGCGTGTTCGGCTATCGGGCGACCAACCCCAAAAATAGCTCCACCCCACCAGCGCCTTTCTCGCACACCCTCCTCCACAACAGCTCGCGCACTCAGCAATCGCCCGCCCGTGCCCGCCACCCGCTGCTCCGTGACGAAGGTCCCGAGCGCCCGCACGACAACGCAGCAAATACGAACTCTGCTGCGGTAAGCTATAGGTGCGCTTAGTCGAGCTTCCACGTAGTTGTGAAAAGGCTGGCGCCGACAATCACCCCAGATGGAAGGCCTTACGGGTACGAGAGACGACGTCACGGTGAGGTCGAACGCGGGAACCGGGACGGCGGTCCACTGCATCGAGCAACATCGCCGCCAGCAGCATTGCTCTCGATTAATTTCACACTCATCTCTGCAAGTGACGGCCCGGGATGTCTGTTTTTATTCGGGCCTTGCATCCGGAATATAGCTCAGAGCTCGGCAGATCCTAGACGGTCAAGGAGCTTGGAGCAGTGCGCACCCCCCTCTCGTCATGACAACGCTGCGCCTCCGCACCGCACGGTCGCCTCGGACCACCAACTACGAACCATCCAAGTGCAAGCTATCACGGAATCCCATGCCGCTTCCCTCCTGAACGAACCTTACATACAGAGAGCCATCTACTCAGAATCGCCTCGCATCCTTCCGACACCAGAATCGCTTTTGATGTGGAGCGATTTCATCCTCTCGCTTGCCGCCTCATACTCGGCGCATTCGTCGAATGGGGCATCTCGAACTCCACCAGCGAGGTCCTGCGCATGTGGCTCAGAGTCTGCGCCTTCGTGTTCGCCCGGCGAACGCATGTAAGTCTCAATGGTCGGCGCGTGTATCCACGTGGTCTCTGTCCTCTCAAATCCGTCCTTCGTCGTGTATCTCACCTCGTTACCTTCTGTACCTGGGAAGTCTCGGGCGGTGAATCGGCGGGGTTCTATTGTATCGTCCCGGGTGGTTGGCCTGGATGCAATCAGCCATCCTTGGTTATTTGTGCTGCGACCAGGAATCTGATCCTCGGGAACTTCCCTGAGTCGGCCATCCTCAGTGCGAAGGAAATGGCGCGCTGGCAAGACCTCGACGTCCACCACGGGAAGTATACGGTGAAAGACGTCGAATGTATGGATTTCACGAAAGATTTGCTCTTCGCGAATCTCGTGCACCTCCGGCTGTATTGTCTGGTGAGTAACGGCTAAGTAGTTCGTTTGTCAGCGAATATTCTATGCGGACAAGGTCTGCATGGTTTTACCTGGAGCGTACCGTGTGTGGTAGGCGACGTCTTCAGTGTTCCTCAAGTCGACGATGCCCTCCAGGCTTGATGGCTCCGGGCTGGAATCGATCAAGTAAGATTGGGCGCTGCGCTCAGGATATCCATCCGGTATTCCTTCAGCAGTGTCCACAGGCTCTTGCACGCTCAAGCGATTCGTCGGGTCGGTGAAGTCACGGAGGCCGGAGGAATATGCTCGCTTCCTCCTCAACGACCCGCGACTGTCCCGCTTCGTGCGTTCTCTAGAACTTTCTCTGAGGCTTTCCTCGTCGCTGGAGTTATCGAGGAAGAGTCTCGATTGTGTGTTGTTTGCCCTTGATTGGTCGGACAAAGGTGAGGCCTCCTCGTCCAAGGAGTAGCTTGCCGTGTCGCGCGGGTTGAGCCCCTTTGAGGGAACCGACAACGGAGCCGGGTAGCTGGACCTATCTCGGGTTGCAGTCGATGCTGGCGGAGGATTGGGAAAGGATTCGGCCACATCCTCGTCGTAATAACTCTCACTTCCGGCAGATGATTGCCTCGCAGCGAGACGAGCATTCCCACATCTAGCATGGTCACTCGAGACAGCAGTACCAGGCAGAGGAGGGGGCGACATCTCCTCCGAGTTCCGCACGTCTCCGTTTTCTGTTTTCCAGAGATTCTCGGCACGGCCTCTGCGCGAGGCATCCGACATAGCCCTCCTCAATCGATTCCGATGCACGCGGCCCCGATGGCTTGAGCCAAGCGATGCAGGCCGGCAGATTCTTGTTGGGCTTGCGCTGTAGACAGGAGTGTTGTGGGGGCGGTTAGCAGTCAACACCACGTCTCCTCGCAATGGCAGGCTTCCTCGACGTGGTGGAGTGCCGGGGGTGGCATCGCGGTAGGAGAGGGACTGAAGGTGGGACTCCTTGTCGGTGCTCCAATTGCGCCTGTGGAAGAGTCGCTTGATAGCGTCACCCATTCGGAGCGAAGATTCGTGTGTTGAGAGGAAGAGACGGATAAGCAGAGCTGCGGCAGGACTCGATCGTCGAAGCGGCAGAGGATCGCTCGAGAGCTGCAGTGACCCCGCAGTCGCCGTTCGTCATGGCACACTGACGATGCCGGAAAGGGAAAGTTCGAGGCGTCAAAGAGCGGCTGGCGATGACATCACCAGCGTCTAGCGAAACGATTAACCACTCAACGCCGCCGCTCCACAACAAGAGCCCGACCGTGGGTGTGCGTCGTGGCTAGGCCGCGACCATGATGTGCAGAGAGAGCTGAAAAGACAAGAGCGGCCTGTCCCGCCCACGGCACGTCTCCGCCAACGCTCAGCTGGGTATCGCAGATCTGCTAAGCATTCGCGCCATCCCCGCTGCCATTGGCGGTGCCAGCTTCCGCGATCCCCGTGCCTGGTCCACTGGCATACGGCTTCACCTTCGATCCGCTTAGCGCTCACGCCCTTGCCGTCGTCCACCGCGGCCGATAAGCGGAAATGTGGCTATGACAATTTCCTAATGCAGCCATCTTCTCTCTTGCGCTATATCGTCATGATGTATGCGCAGCTATGACGAAGGCTGACGCCTCGGACACTTATAAACAGCCGTGCGGCCGCCTGTACTCGATACTTCATCAACACCTCTTCCTTGTATCATCTATCTAGCTGACAATGGAGAAAGCCAAGGCCGCCGTTTCTGACTTTATGTCCAAGGCCGGACACCACGATACCACCGTCCACGAAAGGGTTCAGCCCGCCGTCACCCACCAGACGGTCAAGCCTTCGAAGCACGAAAATGTGACTACAGCCGTCGACAAGGAGATCCATCAGGATCACTACCACACAGCAGTCCAACCCATCCAGGAGCGCGAAGTGCTTCCGGAGAAACATCACCACAACCTCGCTGGCGTCGAGCACCGCAAGTTCGAGCATGGCGATGAGAGCGAGGTGCAGCAGCGGCTGAAGAAAGAAGCCGCCCAGTTCAAGGATGAGTCTATCCGCCAGGAGGAACATCACACTCGCTCTACGGCGCCGCAGGTTGCGGGCGAGCACGTCCACCATCATGTGCATGAGACGATCCAGCCCGTCGTACAGAAGGGTAAGCACATCACCCTCCATGTCGTTCAAAGCGCTAACGCATTACAGAAACCATTGAGCCACATGTGATGCATACTACGGTCCCAATACACGAAATTCACCACAATGCGCCGCAGCACCATTCCACCTCTGCCTTGCCTCCCGTTTCAATGGACGAGTTTCGGAGATCAGGAGGTACTCTTACTGGCCGCGATGAACGCTACGACGGATTCGAAGGGGAGCCGCGTAATATCGGCGGGTCCAGCAGCAATATCAGTCAAGGTCTCGGAACCGGCGCCCTCCGCGGTGACCACAGCATTACTGGGGATCATGGCCGCGGCACTGGCACCGGAGCAAGCGCCGACATTGGCTCTGGCTTGACTGGCACCGGTGCGAACGTTCCAGGTTCCACCTCTTCAACAACCAGTCGCCACGGTACTACTGGCGAAGCAGCAGCCCTGGGTACCAGCACAGTTGCTGGAGCCACATCTGCTGCCCACCATCAACATGACAAGAACCGGGACTCTTCCGGTGTAAGCGGCACGCATTTTGATCGTGACAGCGCCACGAACACCCGCGGTACCACAACGAGCCACGGCACTGGCCTCAAAGGAGAGGCTGGCATGTCGCCCAGCTCGGGCATGACTGGTGCCACTGGTGCTGGTGCCACCGCTGCTAGTGCGGGCAGTCACCGCTCCGGGAAACATGACAGCGGCGTTCTTGGCAGCGGTGAGAATACGATGGGCACAAGCGCGAGGAAGGCTAGTAGTGGCAGTGCTGCGAACAAGCCGAGCTTGATGGACAGATTGAATCCGATGAAGGACGCGGATCAAGACGGAAAGAAGGGATTCATGGATTAGGCGGGCGGGAAGGAAATGATCGGAATCCTGAAGAGATGGTCGTTGTAAATTGTTTTATGTGCAATGATTTACGACACGAGATTACTCGACAATGTCATTCCACATGAGCTCTTGACAATGAGCCCGGGCAGAGATGTAGAATCAATAATTTCACATTTGCGTCGGATGATAGTTCTGATTGCCAATATAGTCTTTTTTTCTAAAAAAAAAAAAAGCAAAAAAGCTAAGGCATGGTTACCACAGATTCAAGCACCCTTATATTCTTTGCGCTAGCTTTCGACTACAATACCTCTCTATATCATGCGTGAGTAGATAGCAACTTAAATTATCATACCTTAAAAGCAACCATTTGAGCGTCTTCACCTCGCCTCTTAGCGGGTAACCCTCTGGATGTTTGACTTCTGAATTTACATTCAATACTAACTGCATGTTAGAGTGTTAACATGGATATGAAATGGATAATGAATCTTCATTGGGTGAAGCAGAAGGATTAGACTGCTCCAACAGTATTTCGATACATTGATTTCACATCATGGAGGCGGAACGGCGGACGCACCTTGCCTTTGAAGAAGAAAGGAGGCCGAGAGTGTATTAAGACTACTCTAAGTGGAACTTGCTACCGGAGAATAGCCTGTGAGCAGAATCACTGTCTTCCGATCACCTTCTCACAGCTGGCTCTCGGTAGAAAGAGAGGCGAAAGAAAAAGCAAGGATTAAACGCCGTCGTCCATGAAAACCACAACAGCACATTTCCCTACTCAACGTGGGCTTGATCCTTAGACAGAGGCTTGTAAGTAATGCCCACGAGGTTTGTGTCAAGAACAACAGCCGCCATGGCAACCCCCTCTGGGCTGTAAATGAGCTGGGCCGTCAGATAATCGCCCTCCGCATCGCCAGGCCCAACCTTTGTACCGTTCACCGTCTCGACGGCTGCATGGGTGAAGTCGACTGTACCAAAGTCAGGAAAGGGCGCAGGCAGATCCCCCTCATATCGGTCGGTTACCGTCCACCCGGCGTGGAAACCTTGAACGGGAAGATCAGTGGAAGGATTGCGGGGTATGGTCGCCATTGCTTCCTTCTTTCCGCTGCCGCTGTTGATATTTCCGTTGTTTTTGATAGACGCGCGACCGCTGGTAGCATTATCGAGCTCGAGGCGCACAGCCAACACGTCACCTTCGGAGACGGAGAAGTCGTTGTCGAATGAGTAATCTGTATTGCCCCATGTCCAGAAGGGCTTGTACCAAATTGCTTGGTCCCCTTCGGAGTTGATGATGAGCTTGACACCGACCGCGGCAAGTGAATCTTTCTCTTGGACAGAGCCGCCAATGCTGACTGTGACGGCGGCGGTGTAGTTGAGATCTTCGTTTGTGTCATGGGCTGGCAGGGAAGGCCGAGGCACAATAAAGGTCCCCTCAATGGCTTTGTAGTCACCGGCAAATGGCTGGTAGAACGTGGCACCAGCACTGCCGCCGGGGCGGTTGGGATCGGCAGCACGCTTTTCAGAGATGCGGTGCTCCTCTTGGGTATAGGGCAGGTAGGCGATGGTGAGCTCGTGGCCACGCACGATGGTCTCGGTCATCGGCCTCCCGTCGTCACTAATAGTAGCAACAAGCGCGCCGCCCTCACCAGGGCCAAAATTCTTGTCATCACTAGTGTAGGTGATCGCGTCAGTGAAGGTGACATTACCGAAGTCCGTGAGCTTGTTGTCGATAGGCTCCGAGATGAACCATTCCGCATGCTGGCCGAGTAGAGGCGGAGCGCCGGGAGGAGCTGTCAAGATCTTGTGAACGCCCGTGCCGGTAGTGTGATTCTCGACAATTGCAACGCCATCGGTGGCTGAGTATGATTCGACACGCAGAGTAATTGCGTCACCTTCATGAATAGTGAGTTCGACGTCGTCGAAGACCGGGTCGCTCTTCGGGTGCCACACATGGAAGGCGCGGTACGTGGCTGTGCCAGAAGGCTGGATCGACCTACACAGCTGATGTCATTTGCAAATAGTGTGCGAAGATGGCTTCACCTACAAGAGAACACCGACTTGGATCCAGTAGTTGTTGTCATTGCCAACAGTGCCACCAAAGCCGACTTGGACGGCGGCCTCCCAGTTGACGCCATTCTGGGACGGAGCATCGACGGGAACGGAGATCTTCGGGACTGTGAAGCTACCCTGAATCGCGGTGAAGTGTCCAGAGGGAGGCTGCTTAAACACCGCGCCGCCCCACTTATCGTTGTTGGCAGTGGGAGTCACGATGAAAGTGCGCTTGGCATTGCCAAGAGCGGCGGCGAGGTCATTGTTGATCTTAACAGCGTTGACCTCGGAGGGAGTAGCGAGAGTGAAGCCGATGAGGAAAATGCCTAGGAGCATGGCAATTCCTCCAGGGAGGGGGTTGACGACTTTCATCTTTGCGATCAAGGCGAACTCGCAGCTGCGCAAGGTCAGAGGGAAGTTGGTTGAGCGAAGGCGTTTCAACGGGAGTGCTGGTGTAGTTGAGGATCGATTGAGCAGATAAAAACGAGGATAACGAGGGTGTAGAGGAAGTGGTGGTGCAGAGTCGTAGAAGTAGACCATACACCAGTCTCGCGACGCGTCGGCGCTAACTAAAAATGGAAACGACGGCCCACCGCCGCAAGGTACAGAAGGAAGGTGCGACCTGGAGCTTGTTCTCCTCCCAGCAATTTTCTCTGGCGCGCTCGTCCGTCCTCATTGAGATTTCTCACCCGATATAGACACATTTGTCAACCCCCTATCTTCGGACCGCATCTCGTTTATGAATTAAAAAAATATAGTGTAGAGGAGAAGAAACGACCCGCAACAATACTTAACTCGCGTCAGGAGCTGAAGCTATCGTCCGGACGTGAATGTAAAATTAATAATTATTACATTCACGTCTGGACGATAGCTTCACTGCTCATGACATGGGGTGAAAAACAAGCCAACGCTAGCTTTCGGATCCGACACCCCTCTGTGTTGACGCTTTGGACTGAGTTGATTGCATATGAACATTCATTCATGATTCGAAAAACAGTTACACTACATCTCTCCTCGTTTGCCTTCCACTTACTCCGCCTCTTATACCTTTGTCATGTTCTCCCTCCCCTCGACACCCCCCTTGCCCTCTGCGCTCACATGCACATGATGCGCATCCTCCACACCCATTAAATCGCCACCTTTCTCGACGTGGTTCGAGCCGCCGAACAGGACGTCGATTTCCTCGAGGCTGACCTGCTTGGTCTCGGGGATGCAGAACCAGACGAAGACGGCGAGCAGGATGTTGATGCCGGCGAACATGTAGAATGCGTAGAAGCCGCAGTTGTCGAGGAAGGTGGGGAAGAACTGCTGGACGATGGCGTTCGCGACGTTCTGGGTCTGCGAAGCCATGCCGACGGCTTGCGCGCGCACGTTCATGGAGAAAATTTCGGAGGTCCAGATCCAGACGGTTGCGCCCCAAGAGGGTTTGTCTGTGGGGGTAGACTGTGTTAGCGGTGAAAGAGGGCGAAGCACACCGATGAGAGGAGAACTTACAGAAAAAGGCGAAGAGGAACATCAGAAACACAATAGAAATGCCGACAGATTGAGTCTTGGTGGCCACGCCATCGACGACGATGGATGGAGTCTGCGTCTCGACGGTGGCGGCGATGACCATGCAAAGACCCATGCCAATTGCGCCGACGATGAGAAGCGCCTTACGGCCGAAGCGGTCGACGGTCCAGGTGGCGTTGAGTGTGAAGATGATGCTGAAGGTAGCGTTGAGGGCGTTGATGAGGGCAATCTGCGAGGTACTGGTGAAGATCTTCTTGTAGACCTTGGTGGAATAGGTGTTGAGCGTGCCCTGACCGGTAACTTGTTGGCCGGCGTTGATGACGAAAGCGAGCAGCAGACGCTTGCGCACCGAGGGATCCTTCCATAGCGCGGCGTAGCCCGAAGAGATGGCCTCCTTCTCGAACTCGAGCGCCTCACGGATCACCAGGAGCTCGTCTTCGACATCCTGCTCCGTGTCGCGGACGCGGCGGAGCGAGGCGCGCGCAGCGTCAACATTGTTGCCCTTCTGGATGTGCCAACGCGGGGTCTCAGGGATGAACCAGAGCTGGGCGAGGATAAGGACGGGCATCAAGAGCTGGAAGATGACGACCATGCGCCAGTCCCACTCGCCGAGGCCGGCCTTGTGCTTCTGGCAGGCGAAATTGATCCAGTACCTGGAGGTATGTCAGGGCTTATACCGTGTGCATAAGGTCCTCTGATACTTACGCAATAAAGGAACCCACGCTGTAGAACATCTGCCAGAACGACATGACTTTTCCGCGAATCTCAGAAGGCGCAAGCTCTCCGATGTAGATGGGACCGGCGGCTGCAGTACACAGTTAGAAAAACCAAGCAACACGTGACGGAGAAATGGTACGTACTCAGTGCGAGGCCCTGGCCCAAACCAATGATGACACGGCCTCCGATGAAGCAACCGACATTGCCTTTTGGAGAGAAAGCCTGCATGAAGGTGGCAACGATGACGAGCAACGATCCAGCTGCCATACCCGCGCGACGACCAGCGAAGTCGGCAAGCGGGCCGCCCATGAAAAACCCTGCAACAACGGCACCAACAGTGTAGGCGGTGTTGATGGCGCCCTGAGTTTGCGAGTTCTGTTTTGCATTCATGTGAGCGGGTGAAGGTGTTTCGGCGTGCTTGGGAAACGTACAGGGTTGCCAAACCAGTTCATCCAATTATCGGAACCGAGAACCGCGTTGTACACCGAGGCATCGTAACCGTAGAGGACCATGCATGATGCGGCGACGAGAGAAATGTACCTGTGGGAAGTTTGACTTTTGTTGGCTTATTGGCGTTGCGGGTAGGCGGGCGTGGCGAGGCTTACCAGTTGTACGCTCTCTTGGCTGTCATGAAACCCATGCTGATCGAGGGGTGAGAGGAGCCGCCTCTCAACGCGCTGGCAAGATGGAAAGGGGATGAACAAGAAGAACGGCAACCTGACTCAACGACAGTGCAAGAAGAGGGCCGCGGTGAGGAGAAGGAGAAGCGTCCCAGGGAGAAAGACGTCGGATTGGGGATGCGAGAGGCGAGAACAAGCTTGCGCCGAGTCCTTATAGTCGCTTGGGAGAGGCAAGGCTATCAGCACCCTTGCGGCGTAGTGGCGGCCATGCAACGCCTCGACGCACGCATCAGGCCCCGGAAAACCACCAATTAGCTCGCTTCGTGGCGTCCGGGGCCTCTGGGGTTGAGCACGGGCGTCGGCAGGATGGAGGGTGTTTGGCTGCAATCCGGGGCCCCGGGCAGCGGCGGAGCCTTCGGGGTGGATCTGCTGCGATTCCTCCACATCTGCGCGCTGCGTTGCGGGCGGCGGAGCGGTGCGAAAGAGGCGTCTGGAGGAATCCAACGACAGGGCGCTAGGGCGCGGTTGCTGGGAGGATAATTCTCCACCAATCGCCCACGCTCAGGCTAGGCACTTTTGCCGGCTGCCTACGCGTGTCATCGCCTGCAAGCGACCCTCGCCAGCAGAGATGCGCCCAGGACCAAGCCCCGGCTGATGCCGACTCTGCCGTCCTGACCTCCAGCGAGCAATATATCGAGATTTGGCCATTTCTCTTCCGGTCCGGACGTTGCCGTGGATGCTACTGCTGGACCTGGCGCGTGCCGCAGTCGCACGAGGTCCCCACACGCCGACAAGCTTTTCAGGGAAATAAATAAAAAATAATGGGCAGTGACGTGCCGGACCCTCTCTCAGTTTCCCCTTTCGCTCTCTTCTGCGGAGACAAGGACCCCGGCTGATGCAAGCGGTCTGCATTGTTATCAACCACCGGCGCACCGAGTTTTGCTTGCGGTGCAGTATCTTGCAGCGTTCAGGGTAGTATCAACGCACGTCTGCGAGGTGTATGTGCTTTCGGCGCTTCGCGGCTGATTTCGATCGCTCCACAGGACATTGAGTCGCGTAGAGACAAGGATGGCGCAACGGCTGCATGGCAAGCGAAAAGAAGGGGAGGGTGATGGGCAGGGGCACGCGCTGCATTGAGGTGTGAAAAAGGCAAAAGCTCAATCAACACCACGAGAGGAGGTGCCGTGGGGACCCCGGCGCCCTTGATTGGCTCGTCTCTGCAAGTTGTAGAAAAGAGCCCCACACACCTGCACCCGCCAATCTCGCGGGGAAGCCGCATCTACAGGAGGGTATTGCAGCCGACGTGAATTTATTTCGCCCATACCGTGGGCAGTTGATGCTATCGTCCGGACGAGAATGTCAAATTAAAAATTCTACATTCACGTCCGGACGATAGCTTCACCTACCCACATATGTTTTTTTTTTTTTTAAGAAAGAGCTGGGGCTATTCTTCGCGCGAGTCATCGGCTATAGTACCCCTCTATAAAACGCTTGTTTCACCACAAAACGCTGGGCCCCGGTTGCATCCTGGACTGTTTGGACCCTTGCTTGAATTAATTTGCAGGAGGGCCTCGCATACATGTATGATTCCCACTGCAGAAAACCAACCAACCACGATGGTATAAGGGAGAAAAAAAGAATGCAAGACTCCATCATTACTCCCAAGCAAACAGCCTCGATATCGCCCACCTTGGTATCAGCCAATCCGCCTCGCTAATGAATATACCCAGACTCTCATAAGCCCTTTGTCTACCGATTCGCCGTCCACTTCGCACCCGCCATCGCGTCACTCATCCGCGGTATCCGACTTCCTCGTCGAATCGCACTAGATTGATGACATCGGCTTCCTCCATGTTCCGCAGCGGCCTGGTCTGCGCCAGTTCCATCGCCTTGCTCATTACCTCACTGATGCGGCATTCGCATTCGGCTGCGAACGCTCGCTTGAGCTGGGAAATGAACGACTTGCGCGGCGGCGTGCCGTCTACGTCGTCCGTCTGCATCTCTTCGAGGCTGGTGTATCGGACTTTGAGCACGCTGCAACACGTCAGCCGACTGGCCCTCAAGTTTCGGCAAGCCGGAACACTCACTGCTCTGCCCTCTTGTCGTGGTTCAGCGTGTCTCTGTCTCAGTCGTCAGCCACGAGAAGAGCGAAGCTCAAGCAGCTACTCACATCACAAGCTCCGGACCGGCCTGGAGAACAAGATCTTCGAACACAAGGTGGATGTCGCTGCGAGCTGACGGGTCGTCAGGCTGCGAGTCCCGGTGGATGAGACCGCTGCCGCCGATTTGCGCCGCCCGGATGCTCTGTGCGAGCGCGACGAAGATGGTAACAAGAGCGTGGAGGGGCATGGACATGATGAAGTTGACTTTTTCATCATAGTCCCCTGTTTTCATGAGCTTCCCGCCCAAAACGAAGACTGTGGGGTGCATACAACGTTCGGACAGGCGGTAGAGGAGCAGCATCCCGGCCTTGAATATCTGGTGCCATCCGTGAAGACAGCAGCATACGGGCGCGAGTCTGAAGACTTCGCGGGTCAACGTCGCCAGAGCTGTAGAACGACGCTGGACCTCTGCCAATAAGCTGAACGAGAGGCCAGAGACGCATCCGACATTGCTGCCTACCGCGGATTCATTAGCACAGCTTGAACTCGCTCGAGAAGACGCAACGATGGCGAGAGACCAAACTCACGTGTTCCACACTGCGGCGATACGAGGTCCGGAAAGTAGGGGATGACATGTAGCAGCTGGTTGGCAGCATAGCCTTTGCACAGCGAGCGCTCATAGGTCTTGAGGACGTGGTGCAGCCGCCGGTCCACGAGCTGCAGATTGCACAGCATCGCAAAGTCGAATTCGGCAGCGCCAGCGATGTCGAGAACTACTTCATTTGGTAGGTCGCTCCATCTCCGCTTGTCGTCGTTGGATTGCATCTTAGCGGCGGGGAGTTCTTGGATTGCGGGTACTGCCGCGGAGGTTCTTGAAAGCATTGTTTTTCGGTGATTGCAAGAAGAAACGAAGAATTGATAGTTGGTGATATAGATGGTGGAGTTCTTCCAGATACCTTGATGGACGGCGAGTCATGGTGACTAATCGGGGCAGCAGGACAACAAAGTAGTCAAGAGTCGCACCGTCTTTGTTCCCAACAGGTGCTCGTGAGCGAGAGGCGTGACGAGGACTGAGCTGCGGAAGTCGCGACAAAGGCCCCGGCGTCTGGCACCTGCACCACATGATGACTAAGACCCACGCGCTTGGTTGGGCTCCGCACCTTCATGCACAGAAGTTTCCATGAAAGCTTGTCGTCGACAAACATGCACTCAACAAAATACGAATGACCGAATCATCTCGCTCGCTTGCTCTGCGACAGATATACAAGACTCACCATTTATTAGACCTTGACGGGTGCACAGAAACCTCCGAGCCGATGCTTTAGAAGGGCCACGGCTGCGGAAAGCTTGTGGAGAGCTTATTCTTCGCCTCGATTTCGCTGATGGCACACGTGGAAGATGTGCTGTGTGCCGATGGTTACGGCACATGCAGCGTCCAGACCGCGTTCTGAGTCGTTGCATCAGAGCTTGGCATCGAAATTTGGAGTGGGTCCAGATCTCACATCTTTCCGCCCAGAGCCGGCTGCGCTTGGTGATCCGGGCGCCATCCACACGCGCCAATGTGAGCCGCTGGCTCCAGCACGCCAAGTCGTAACATCAACCCGCGACGTCATAGACTTCCAGACATCCGCGCTTTTTGGCTCCAAAACTCATCTATTGACACATTGGCTCTACCGCTTTCGGTCGGATATCGATGCCTCCGAGTCCCGTCGGACCCTTCAATGCTCGGAAGACCGTCCGCAGGGCTGACTATGACGACGATTGAAAGAATGGCGGAATCAGCTCTTATATCTCTGAGCCTTTTCACCGTGCTCCTCATTCATGATACCTGCTTTCTCCCACCGACCCTTTCTCTTTTTTCCCCCTGAATCATCATGAGGGAGCTCATTCGGGAGTCCATCTTCGGCCAAACTATACGCTTGGTCACCAAAAGAAATTTCCTCCAGTATCCCGAGGAGCTGGACCCGTCGTTATGGAAACAATACATCGACTGTGAGAAATCCGGACGACCGGCGCTCCGAAGCGTCTCCTTGCCCACTCGAAGGGCCTCTGAGGAAGAGTCGGAAGACGAACGCAAGCGAAGCGTCGATGTCGAAAAGGAAGGGAACGACTCTGACACACATTCGCCGACTCGGACAAACCAGACAGATGCCATTGCAGATCCGGAAAATGGAAAAGAAACACTACTAGTTACTTGGTACGGGCCAAATGACCCTGCTGTAAGAGACACTTCTCCCACAGTCGCCGCTGCCACAGCTAACTTTGTCTCCAGAACCCGCAAAATTGGTCGGTAGGCAAAAAGTTCTTCGTGACGTTTGAAATCTGTCTCTTGACTTTTAGTATCTACATCGGCTCCGCAATTTACAGTGCCGGTATCGTCGATGTTATGCAGAAGTTCCGCGTCTCCCAGGTGGCTGCAACTCTGGGCCTGACTTTGTTTGTCGCTGGCTACGGAGTTGGTCCGGTATGATATTCCCCACCGCGATTTTGTACTGCATGATTGCTAAATTGGAATAGATGATTTGGTCACCCATGTCGGAGATCCCGACCATCGGTCGTAATCCCGTTTATTTCCTCACGCTTGTTGTCTTTGTCGTTTTCCAAGTCCCCACTGCCCTTTCAGTCAACTTTGGAATGCTTCTCGCCTTCCGTTTTCTGACTGGGTTCTTCGGCTCGCCTGTCTTGGCCACCGGCGGAGCTAGTGTCGGTGACATGTATGCTCCGCGCAAGCGCGCTTACGGAATGGCAGTCTGGGGAATTGCGGCCGTATGCGGGCCTACGATGGGACCTCTAATTGGCGGCTTCGCTGCCCAAGCCAAGGGCTGGACGTGGACCATCTGGGAACTGATGTGGCTTTCCGGGTTCTGCCTGATCTTCATCTTCTTTTTCTTGCCCGAGACCAGTTCGACGAACATCCTCTACCGCCGCACCCGCCGCCTCCGCAAACTCACCGGGAATCCCAATTTAAAATGCGAACCCGAGATCATGGCAGAGCACATGACGGGAAAAGAGATTGCGCTGATGACGCTGGTACGGCCGTTCACGCTCAACTTCACGGAGCCCATGGTCTTCCTGCTTAACCTTTACATCGCTCTCATCTACGGCCTGCTCTACATCTGGTTCGAATCCTTCGTCATAGTCTTCGTCGAAATCCACGGCTTCAACCTGGGTCAGCAGGGGCTCGCTTATCTCGGCATCTTTGTTGGTGCGCTCCTCACTATTCCACCTTTCTTCATCTACCTCTACAGGGTGCAGGAGAAGCAGTTCAACGAGCGCGGCGAGATCCAGCCGGAGAAGCGACTACCGCCCGCCTTCGTTGGTGCCTTCTGTGTGCCCATCTGCCTGTTCTGGTTCGGATGGAGCGCGCGTCCGGATGTTCACTGGATCATGCCCATCATCGGTAGTGGCTTCTTCAGCATCGCCGCGACGCTGCTCTTCAATTCCGTGCTCAACTATCTCGCCGACGCGTACCCGGACTACGTCGCTAGCGTGCTGGCTGGTAATGACATCATGCGTTCTTCGTTTGGCGCTGGCTTCCCGCTGTTCGCGAATGCAATGTACAAGAATTTGGGCGTTGCATGGGCGAGCAGCACACTTGCGTTTTTGGGCATCGCTTTCATCCCGATTCCGTTCGTGTTGTACATTTTTGGTGAGAGGTTGAGAAAGAACTTCAGCAGGCATGCGAGGAAAGATATTTGAAGAGCGGTTTGTACATGTAGTAAGGCCTCGGATTTTGAAGGCTTACTTTGGTGCCGTCAAGAAAAGGGAAGACTCCTGATATGAATTGTAGAATATGCCAAGCAGTACTACCACAGTACATTCAATACTGGAGCTACATTCTGTCTTTCACATCTATCTATTCGGCGCCGTTTTCTCTTCTCAATTAGAGAAGTCACATGAGGCGGCCAAGCTTGGAGTCAGCATACCAGGATTACAGGCTCATCGAGACTTTGTTTGCCTACCGACGTTCCAAGTTGCAAATGCTCCAATGATAAGCCAACCCTTTTCCAGTAGCATGCAACTGCGCACGTGATGTCGCGTTGGAGCTAGGACGCGATGACGCGAAGCTTAGCTTTTCGCGCTGCCTCGACCATCTCCACATCAACACACGTCAACACCAATTCTCTATACAAACACAGCTATCTAAACAGGAACGAAGGAAAGAAGGAAGCCATGAGTAAACCGGTCGAACAAGCGCTTGTCGGCCTCGTACCCGCGCACAATGGTCCCCTCCCATCCGAGTTGCTAAGCGTCGCCGTCTCACTCCTCGCGCAATCGCGTAGCAAAGCGAGCAGCCTAAGGCCCGAGGAGGAGATTGCCCGAACATATGCATGCGCGCATCTGGCATGCGAGAGGTAAGAGCAACAGCTTGATCGATCATTGTCATTGCCGTTTCTTAAGTCTCGCTCGCTGACTTTGACCCCGTCAATCCTCAGATTAAAACAACGTCTTAACCTCCCCCCTATCGTCCCGCGCCCGCCAATTCCTCCCCGCGCCTACAAGAAAGTCTACAACTACTTCGACAGCGCCCTCACCATCTCCTCCTCACAGCCTCAAACCCCAAGCAGACGCGCCGCCCGTGCTGCCGCCGCCGAGTCCTCTGCTACCACACCAACGAGCAAACGCACACCAGCCGCTACAACCGCCGCAACACCGTCCCGAACTCCCGCCAGAACGGCATCACACGGAGGGCGAGCAGGCGCACGCACGCCCACAGCCGCGTCAGCAAGAAGAAGTACCGCTGCTGGTGGCGAGTATGACGATGATGGAGTGGTGCCGGCATACGTGACCCCGCTCATCCGCGCGCTAAGCAAGGCGCTGGGCACACCGGCGGCGGTGCCACACGTGTATGCGGGTGTGCGGTCGGTACTCAAGGAAGCGACAACAACAGCTGCTAATAGCACGCCGTCGCGATCGTCGGCGAGGAAGCGCCGTAGTGGAGGGCAGGAGGGGATCGAGACGCTGGCGGCGACGAATGGCGGGGTCGACGAAAACGACGTCCCGCCGCTTGTGGCCGTGTTGCTGATGTACACAATCATCAGGTTGAGCGGGAGGCCGACGCGCGCCACAGAGCATCGGGGGAGGAAGGAGGAGGCGGTGAGAGTGTTGGCAGAGTGCGAGGCGTGTGAGGGGCTGGCGGAAGAGGAGTTGCTGGCACGGGTGGAGCGCTTGCTGGTCGAGGTTAAGGAGAGAGGATGGTTGGAGATGGAGTGGTTTGAGAATGTGGGGCAAAAGGCAGGTGGTGATGGGGATGAGGATGTGGAGATGGGGGAGGATGGGGAGGAAGATGATGGATCGGGGCTTGGGAGGGATTCAGCGGACGTGCCTCCATATACTCCAATGAAGAAGAGAAAAACAGGGGACAAGGGGATGGACGTGCAGGCTGGTGTGTCTCAGGGCGGACTGGGCACGATGATGCAGGATAAGGTCGATTATCTGAGCGAGGCGAGGAGGGCGGGGTTCTTGAGATGGAAGGCGGGTATCATGAAGAGGGTGGAGCAGATTGAGAGAGAGGATGGTCAGGCCATGGATGTGTCTACTTGAGGGCCAAGAATCAATTCTCGTCGTGAGATGTGGAACAACGCTAGGAAAATTGATGGACACAAATGAGATCTAGTGGACGTTCTGAATGCGGATGGAGGATTCTTGATATCCTATTTGCGGCAATTTGATCGACCAACAACCTACAGAGGGGTGCTGCAGCCGATGGCTAGCGCGAAGAATAGCAGGGTTCTAGAACATGGCGTAATTATGCCTGGGTTCCTTCTTTTCTTTTTTTCTAATGAAAAGAACATGTACAGATAGTTGAAGCTATCATCCGGATGTAAATGTGGAATTAATAATTATACATTCACGTCCGGACGATAGCTTCAACTACCAATAGCACGAGAAAAATAAATTCACGCTAGCCGTCGGCTGCAATATCCCTCTGTATTGAAACAAGGCTGACATCTAGTGCTTATGGCTTACTCCAAGGGATGCTTCACCCCGCCTTCCACGTGAGACCGGGGTATAAAACGATCTGTTGATTCTTTCCCCGCTTTCTCTCTTCTCACATCCGATCAATTTCCGTTAAACGTCGATATCCTCGCAACGAAGGTGGAAGATCAAAGAAAGAGCTGGAGTTTTATAGAAAAGCGTTTATCCAAGCCGCTCGAATCGCACCAACATGCCTGCATCAACCACAGTAGCGCGCGAGGAAGGATATGATCCAGCATGGCTCGAGGTCAGTCTGATACACGCCTTCGAATTAACCATGGATAGGCGGAGTATCGAGCATTGCTGACCGCGGATAAAAACTCAAACAGCTTGAAGCTGCAATGGGTGGCCGCAAGCACCTGTCGGGCAGCTTCGCGGAGAAACGCGTCCAGTTTAACGCCCTTTCCGATACCATGCAGGCGCTGTGGCCTCGGCCTCTCGTAGACGGGAAAGGCAAAGCCGTCGATGTGGAGGTCGAGGGTATGTAAAGTCTCCTTCGCTTTTCCTTTCTTTCCTCTCCTGTACTTCGCTCAAATCCTTACCATCTTGCTTATTTCTCCTCTTTCCCTGTCCTGCGCTCACTATCTTTGCTTTTACCGCCTCATAGACCTCACCATCCCGGCCCCCAGCTCGTCAAAGTCAACCGAAATCCCCCTGCGAATCTACAGGCCCCGCCCCTCCGAAGAAGAAAAAGCGAAAGTACCTCTACCGTTGATCGTATGGTACCACGGCGGCGGCTGGATGGGCGGCACGCTTGACTCGGAGCACGCGCAATGCCAGCTCATCGCTGCGGGCGTCCCAGCCGCCGTCGTCAGTGTCGACTACGGCCTGCTGCCTGAAAACAGCACCGCCGGCATGCTAGCGGACTGCGTTGCTGGGTTCGAGTGGGTGTGGGCGAATGCCGCTTCTAGCCGTCTCGGCGGCGACGCGAGACGCGTGGTGGTGTTGGGGGGCTCAGCGGGAGGGGCGTTGGCGTACGGCGTCGTGCGGGAGTTGGTGCTAAAGGGGGAAGGGGACAAGTGCAGAGGCGCAGTAGGCGTTTTTCCCGTGACGATACATGCGATGACGCCGCCGGAGAAGTGGAGGGGGCTGGTTAAGTCTTGTGGCTCGGAGCTGTGGGAGACGGCGCCGGTGGTGAGGGGGGTGGATCAGAAGGGCGTGCTTGGTGAGCTTTCTTCTTTCTCATTCTGTCTTCATCTTCTCTTCTCCTCTCCTTCTCGCCTTCTTTTGCTGAACAGCGCGAATGCCCGCAGATCTCGCAGCCGAGCGCAGCCCGGCCAACGATCCCCTTTTCATCGTCAAGTTCACTTATGAGGAGGAAGTGCTCAAGAAGTTCCCCCGCACCTACATCGCGACATCCAGCAAGGATCTCATGCAGGACGACGGCACAGTCCTAGAGGCAGCGTTGAAGGATGTCGGCGTGCCGGTGAGGAGAGAGCATTACGAAGGGTTGCCGCACTACTTTTGGTTCTTCCCGCAGCTGGGGGAGAAGACGATGCGGTTCGTGGAAGATCTAGTGAAAGGGGTTAGATGGGTGTTGGAGAATTGATTTGTGGCGGCTGGCGACGAAGAGACGCCATCGATAAATTGGGCGGAGATGAATTTCGTGTAGACATTAGTTCTTTAGAAAACAGGGATGCGGCATTCATGGATATCTTGCAATCGAAACTTTCTTTCCCTGTCGATGCAACAGCTCTGATCTGGTGTACATTTTGAGTATATTTATTCGCGCCTGGACAGGTGCTTCAGTTGCCCACAGTATCTGTAAGTATTTGATGCAAAATACATTCACGCGAGCCTTCGGCTGCAATGCCTTTCGATCCAAGAATCACATGAGGGATGGAACTTGGTATGAGAGAATTTGAGGTAATGTTAGCATATACTACTACAAAATCAGCGGGATTAGATTATCGATGTATGTCACGCCACGCTTAGCCTTTCTAAAAAGGCATATATCTCTTCCACCCTGGTGCTCCACTGCTACTTCTGCTTCCACATCTATTTGGCTTAGCGCATTCCCCATTACGAAATTTGCCCTCTATCACATCTCGCTGACATTCAACCACTAAATGGTGTTGATTTATCGACGAATAAGCTCCGATAAGTGTCCAAGGGGGTTGTAGTGGAGTACTAGGGCGGAAGAGACACCAATCAGTATCAACACATACTGAGATGAATTGGCCGTTGTAGCAAATAGTGCAATGAACGACACGAAGACTCACATACACACTAGTCTCAGAGACAGACTACTTTGCTTGGGAAGCATTGCCATGCAAAGATCAATGCTTCCTATCGCTGTAGATTCAAAGTCGAGGATCTACATTGGCCCTGTGGTCACCAGGGCGACGCGCTTAAATATATTCGGCTCCTCATAGTAACTCCGGGCTCCGAACCCAAGAAGGATGGCATGTACAGTCCCCTCTCGCAGCCGATGGCTAGCGTGAATTTGTTTTTTTGCTCATGTCATGGGGAGTTGAAGCCATCGTCCGGACGTGTATGTAGAGTTTTTAATTCCACATTCTCGTCCGGACGATAGCTTCAACTCCCCACATATGTTATTTTTCTAAGAACGAGCTGGGACATAGCTACGCTGCCAGCTATTCTTCGCGCTAGCCATGGGCTGCAGCACCCCTCGTTCACGGTGTTGTTCAATCGAGTTTTCGTCAACTGACTCGCACCCGTCACAAGCGTCAACGGTTGCAAGCGTTGTCTAGACCCTTCCGTAGGCATGATCATCGTGTGCAACGGCGATCAGCGGCTCAGATCATGTAGATCAGCCAGTCCCGTGCACAGAGTCAAGATGGTCGTTAACGGTGTCCTCGGTGACGGGGACGTCGCAAATGGGGCAAGCAAGGAGTGTTTTCTTTTGTTGGGGGGTTGGAATGCTTTCCTCATCGCTGCGTTCCCGTTTAGCACTGGAGTCCCGGGCGGTTGGGTTCACATGGGTCGAGGGCGGTTCCCCTTGGGTAGATCCAATAGAGCTGGGAGCAACCTTGATCCAACGGTCAATTTTGTTCTTCTGGCGGCCGGCTCTCTCCTTCACACTCAGGGCGTCGATCTGCTTCTTGGTCAGGTCAGGCTCTGCTATTTTGGTGAAGGCACCGCCGCAGTCTTGCTGATGCTGGGACCACCAGCTGTCACTCTTGCCAGGCGCTCGGTTCATGCTGCGCTTGACGAGCCCGAAGTAGGGCGGACTAGCTCGACAGGGGCCATCGCACAACCACACGTGAGTGCGGTAGCTGTCAACCTCATCGTGAAACGCGTGGAAGACGGTCACATCAAAACCACCGTGCCCATTGATGGCCGAGGCCAGCATTTGAAACGCAGCACCGTGCCCGGACTTGTCGTCGCGGGAGTGGTGCCAGAACGAGGTGACGAAGAAGTAGGCATGGATGGCCTCGTGCAGCAGGGTATTGACCGTGTCGGAGCGCGGGCGAAATTTGAGCAGCGGCTCGGACAGCTTGAGGCGGATGCGCGTGTATTTCCCCTGGGCGTTTTTGACGAGCTCGCAGATGCCAGCGCAACTATTGAAACGGGAGGTCAGTGATGGGAATTTATGCGGTTTCCCGATCGAGCAGTAGCGGCCGTTAGAGGGACAGAAATTTGGCGGCGAACAGGGAGGCGGGAGCCCTTGCTGCTACAACGGGCGTGAAATGAGATGTGAAGCAGGATGCAACGCGTGGGGGGTGCGAAGAAATTGGGAAGAAATGAATGGGCCAGCGGCAAGGATCGCCAGGAACACAGGACGTACAGAGTCAAGCGCGACGACCAGGAGACTTCGACGCGCGCGCGGAGCGTGGCACGGAAATACAGCGTGTCGACCAGGGCAAACAGCTCGTGGACGTCGACGAAGGGTGTGTCGGCGTGGAGAATGCGCGCGAGGTCGGCTTGGGCGGCGCGCTGGTCGGGCGTTAGGGCGTCCAGCGCGTGGATGGCTTGCGCCGCCGCGGCGTCGTCGGTGAGCGACATGGCCCACACGGGCAGTCACAGGGTCCGCGATCGCGCGGTAAGGCTTAAGTACCTAGATTGTGCGGGGAGCAGCCGAGGAGGCCGGGCTGCTTCGGAGCCGGGCCTGAGGCATGGGGCGCGGCCTAGGTTGGGCGCGGGCTGTCAGGGCGATCACGGCCGCGGATGCTGCCCAGGGCGCCGCCTGTTTACATGCGCATTCCCTCGAGCCTGCCCTTGCAAGCAATTCTTTCTTCAGCGCACCAGGCCCCGCTGCGCTGCGTCTCGAAACGCCAGCTCACTGCGCGGTTTTCCACGTAGCACCGTTGCCGAAACAAACTCCACCGCCCGGCCCAGACATCCTGGCCCGAATGACGCAGAGTGCATACCCGTCCGCACCCTCGAATAAATTCCTCCACCACGCCCACACCGCCGCCCGCTTGACACCGTTTTCGATGCTGCCGCTGTGCCCCGTCCATGGAGCCCGGTAATGACGACGCCCGCGCCCGGCGCGCGTCGTCGACGCATTCTGCTTCCTCGAGCAGCCGCAAGTCTGGCTCGGGAGCGACCGCCAGACGCACCAAGCCGCGCAAGACGGCCTCGCACGCCTCGCTCGCGAGATCCGGCGCCCCAACCCCGTCGGACAAGAGCCTGACCTCCTTCCCCTCGCTGTCGCCGTCCCCCGAAGCTTCGCCCATCGCCGCCCGCTTCAGCGAGACGGAGCTGTCGCAGCCGCAGTCGCCCCAGCTCCCCCACGACGATACTGGCCTTCCAGACCCGCCCACCGTCCGCAAATCCTCGAAGCCCGTGCAGTCGATAGTCGGAAGCCTGCTCGCAACCGTGCCCTCGTCCGACGACCGCTCCGCCCTCTTCGACGACACCCCGCAGGACGTGCGCAGCGTGCCTGGAAACCTACATCATGCGAGCGATGACCAGATCGAGCGGATGCTGGCCAGGTCGGGGCCCGTCAGCATGGTTAAGCAGTTGGCGCAAGATCTAGCCCAGCGCGACGCCCAGATAACGGCGCTGCGAAGAAAGGCCGAGGAGCGGGAAAGAATCCTTCGGAAAATGCTGCAAGAGTGCGAGGTCTCGAACCTGGACATCGACGAGCGTTTGAAGCTGCTCGAGCGGGGCCCCACACCGAATGGCACGGGCGATGCCGCCGACAGAGGCAGGAAGGCCAAGAGGCAAAGCCTCGTCGACTTCGACGGCGTGCACCCCGAGGATCCCATTGACAAGCATCTTGCTCGCGCGATGAGCGACGAGAATGACGGTGACCGCGAGTTGATGCAGGAGGATGACGCTTCGCTGACCGCTTTCCCGGCGCTCAGCGACGATCACTCCGTTAATTCTGCCGATCTCGCCACCACCAAGTCGACCAAGGGCTGGAAGAGCTACATCTGGACTGGATCGCTGGCCAACAAGAGAAGGAGCCACACCCCGAGTGTCACGAGTGCGTATGACGAGGACATTCAGACCCGCTCCAGGGCGTCCAGCGGCGCTCAGCGAAAACGTCTCAGCAGCGACTTGTTCGCGCCTCCACCCCAGGGTGTCTCCAAAGCCGTCGACCACCTCAAGAAATTGGAAAGTGGGGACGAGGCTGCATCCATTTCTTCTCGAAAATCTTCGGGCTCTGTTGCATCATGGGCGTTGAGGTTGGTGGCTGGGAACAATCAATCGACCCGCGAGACGGACAAAGTTGGCACTTTAAGAGGCAGGGCCTCTGCCAACGGGACGGACCTTGAGCGGTCGCAGCGCACAGCTTCTATGGATTCGTCCAAGACCGATCCAAAGACAAGAGCAAAAGGCCGTGGGTCAAGGACCTCGTTAGGGCCAACTGGGACGATCAAGAAGAATGGCCCACCGGACAGTTTACGCAACACCACATCGAATCCACAAGGCTCTAGCCCGCCAACCAATCGCTCCGTCACCAATCTTGGTCCTGTTGAAATGGACATGATCCTGCCGGAGGAAACAAGACCACCGACCTTGATGCCGCACAATTATTACGGGCGTGATTCTGAGTTCCTCACGGATTCATTTGGCTTTATCTATGATCAACGACGAAAGAAGAGACAGGCGCAGGCTGCCGCTGCCGCGCTGCAGAAGAGAAAGCCACATGCGAAAAGCGAGTCTCTTGGCGCCGCGCGGGCAATGCTCGGCTCCAGAAATAGTGATGAGGAGGCACCGGCCGAAGTCTTGGAAGAGGAAATCACGCTTCCGCGGTCCGAAAGCGTCCTCTCGCAAACAGAGGAATCTCAGTCGGCGAAACGTAGCTGGCAAGATTATCTCAAGATTGCCACGTTCCCAACTGAATTGCTGTCGCATACACCTGTTGCCGCGCCCATGACCACAGTCGATATTGAAGAAACACCCAAGACGTCCCAGGTGACGGTCCAGAACAACGCATCGTTCCCAACCGTCAGTAACAACCTTGAGCCAGCTCTCAGTGTTGAATCAGGTGCCGCGGAGATCTCGCAACCAACAGTCAGTGGTCCTGCTAGCCCCGTCTCGGGTGATTTCAGCAGCCCACAGCCAGATCCTGTCAGAGCGCTGTTGGACCAGCTGACGGACTTGCATGACTCGCTCCAGCGCGATAAGCAGGTTAGGTGGCATGAATTCCTACGCAAAGTGCGAGCGGAACGGAAGCGTGAGGGTGATGCTGTGGCTGCGAGCGAGGGACGCGGGAAAAACACGATGCCTGAGACTTTGCTCACTGATGGAGAGATCATCGGAACTGCTGGGCTGGGCAACAAGGGTAAGATTGGAAGAGCGAAGTGGAAAGAGTTCAAGAACCTCGTCTTGGGAGGCATCCCCGTCAGCTACCGTGCCAAGATCTGGGCAGAATGCAGCGGGGCCGCCGCCATGAGGATTCCGGGATACTACGAGGACCTGGTAGCCAACGGGATTGACGATCCAGTTGTAGTTTCCCAGATTCAGATGGACATCCACAGAACCTTGACCGACAACATCTTTTTCCGCCGTGGCCCTGGTGTCCAGAAACTGAATGAGGTCCTCATTGCATACGCTCGTCGCAACCCCGCCGTTGGATATTGCCAGGGCATGAACCTGATTACCGCATGCCTTCTCCTGATCATGCCGACCGCCGAGGATGCCTTCTGGATGCTTACAACCATGATCGAGTCCATACTGCCCGAGAGTTACTACGACCACTCGCTCTTGGCTTCGCGAGCTGACCAGATCGTTCTCCGGCAATACGTGGCCGAGATTCTTCCCAAGCTCTCTGCGCACTTTGACGAACTCAGCATCGAGCTCGAAGCGCTCACCTTCCAGTGGTTCCTCTCTGTCTTTACGGACTGCCTCTCTGCCGAGGCACTTTATCGAGTCTGGGATGTCGTTCTGTGCATGCACGACGGTTCGACCTTCCTGTTCCAGGTTGCACTTGCACTGCTCAAGCTGAACGAGAAGGCCCTGATTGAGTGCGACAACCCAGGTGCCGTGTACCACTACATCAATCAGCAGATGACGAATCATGCCATCAGCATCGACGGCCTAATCCAGGCCAGTGAGGCGCTAAAGAAGGTGGTTCGGAGAAAAGACGTCGAAGACCGCAGAACCAGGGCCATCGAGCACGAGAAGGAAGTCATGCGCCAAAGGGAGGAGTTACGGGCTGAAAGATTGAGCAAGCTGAAGGATAGTTCAGCGACAGCGGAAGGCGAATCATCCGACGGGTCGGCCCCGCCCCCGCTTCCTCAACTGCTTGTGCAATCCGCCACGAACGAGTTCCCAGAGGATGTCATCAACATGTCCCCGCCCGAACCCACGACTCCGACCACGATGACGTCTTCCGTGAGCTATTCGTCATCAAGAGATGACGAGGAACATTTGCATGAGGATCTGGAGAGGAGCCTGACGCCCATGCCGATCGACGAAGAAGTGATGTGGAGAGCTTAAGGAGATAGAGGCTCTTCTCTTTCATCTTTCTCAGACTCCTACAAATTATTACACACACGGACACACCCAACGCCTTTTCTTTGTCATAACGCCTGCGTCCTTTTGCTTTTCGCAGGGGGTTTGGTGCATATGGGACGTTATTTTGGACGATGCCGCGGCGGGGAATCTTCTTTTTCACGGATGCGCCAGAAGAAAAGTTCCGGTTGTCATCAGCATTTTTCTCCTGCTTTTGGGCATTTTCCTGGTGTTGCCGGATGTTTGCTTCCACATTTTGTACTTTCTCCAGGAGTCCCCACGTTCACTTCCATGGCACAAATTTCTCTCTTTATTGTAGGCATCATGACATTGGGCACGCAATTACGATGGTTAGTTTTCGCTGCGTCATTTTTGGGAAAGGACTGGTGGGTGTAGGTGGAAAGAGGGCGGTGTTTTTGTGCGCATGCATACGGGTCTTTTCGCTTGATCGGTTGCTATATTTTAGATTGTGATACCTATGTGCGTATAGATTCTTCCTGGGTGGCGTGGAAGTTGTATAACAGAGAGAGGAAACTTGTATTTCAATATTCTCATCGGCAAGGGTCTTGACACAGTGGTAATTCGCGGCTTGTGGACGAGAGTTGCTTGTGGTTTACTGGAACTCGCATTTCGCTGAGTCCCACTCAGAGCTTCGAGCTAATCCTCATTACTTCCACTACGGCGTTTGCCTTCTCCTCTCTCTTCCTCTCTTCTTCTTTCTTCTTCTTCCGCTCTTCCATCAATCTCTTAATCTCGCTTAAATTGTCCATCTTTGTTTCCATACTCCCCAAATGGTCCCTGATCCAAACCCTCGCAGCTCCATCTCCACCATCATCCTCCCCATACTCCAATCCCCCAACCACTGCCGCCTCCCTCTCTTCTACCCCCACCATCGCCCTCACCTTCCCCAACGTTCGAGAATCCAAATACGTCTCGCTACTATCCTCCAGCACGCTCTGCAGAAGCCTGACCTGGCCCCTGTCTATCGCCCACGCCAACACCTCCCTCGGTTCCATTGCAACGCCAAGTCTCGTCTCGTCCGTGTTCGCCGGCGCCGTCGCCTCCCTCGCACCCAACAGCAACCCCACCACCTGCGCGGTGCCCTTTCTCCTCGCGCGAACCGCATGATCCAACGCCGTCATGCCCTGCGCGTCCACCATGCCGACCCGCGCGCCCTGGGCTAGCAGTGCCTCGACGATGGCGGCGGCCCCGGCCTCGGCAGCGTAGCTCAGCGGCGTGCGGCCGGAGGCGTCCGGCTCGTCGACGATGGCCGCAATTCCGTCTTTAGGGTGGGTAGCGGTGGTGGTGGCGGTGTCCGAAATGGCTGCGAAAGCGGGAGCGGAGCCGGCTTGGGCGGCGTGCGAGAAAGCGGTGCGGAGGTCGTTGTCGTGGGCGAAGAGGGCGGCGGCCTCGGCTGGCTGGGCTAGGAGAAGGTGGATGGCGAGGAGATGGGCGTGGGAAGCCGCGTGGATGAGCGGGGTGCGATTGTTGGCGTCACGATGGGAATGGATCGTGGCAGGGTGTGCTATGAGGGTTGTGAGGAGGGAATTGTAGGCCTCATCGTTAGTTGTTGGGCTGTAGCAGAGGATAGCGTGGATCAACGGGGTTTGGCGGTTGCTGGTGGTATCTGGAATGTTGGGATCGATGTTGGAGCTGGAGAGGAGGGTGTTGGCAACGGTGTAGTTGCGGGCGGTTATTGCGGTGGTGAGTGGCGTGTGACCTGCAGCGTTGTGGAGGGAGAGGTGGGAAGTCGAATGATTCTTGAGGGCGGGTTGGAGGGAGGAGAGGAACGAGTGCTGGGCAATATAGTGGAGGGGCGTTGTTCCGCCGATTGGGCGGTCTATTGTGTTGGATGTGTCGAAACAGCCGGAAAGCTTGTTATAAGGATGCAGAACAATGCTGAGGTAACGCCATGCTTCGAAGAAGCTAGATTCAGGAGACCAAAAAGATGTGTCGACGAGGCTGACAACAGGAAGGCCAGTACCATCAACCGCTCTGAAGTGAGAATTCAGGGCCGAAATGACGTAGTTAGCGAAAGGATATTGCTCCATAGTCTGTCGGGCTATGCTGCTGGCGAGCCATGAGAATGCCTCCTTTAGATATGACCTTGCTTTTGGGAATGAGAGGGTGTTGATGGAGCCCAGGTCGTGATCTGATTGAAGGTCGAGGTTCCACGTTTTGGCGGCCATCTCGATATCCTTGGACACGCGGAGAACATCGTCGCTTGCCCAGTTGTTTTCAGATTTAAGCAAGGCATCGATGCCCAGTAACATCTCGGCAGCCGCTGATCTTTCTCGCGTCTCTTCAACAAGTCTATGCTTTCTCAGGTAGTTCAAGCAAATTCCCATGATATGACGGTGGGTCAAGTCGCTCAAGGGCTTGAGTTCACCACCGGCGAGATGCTGGAGGCCGCCATTCAGGAGGTAGTGTGGGACAGAGGAGTGAACGAATCGGATGCGTTCCAAACGAGACGCGTCGGGCAATAATCGTGTCTTGACTTCCATAAGGCCCCTTGAACTTTCTTCAATGTATCTTTCCATGTCGGATGAATCTAGGACCTTCAGAATTTGGCCAGAAGAATCACGTGCGTCCTGGAGCTCTGCGATGGAGAAAGGCCTTTTCACGAAGCAGAGCCAGTGGAACATTTGTATCACTCTGGGGGTCTCCTCGGCATCGACGTCCTCCATCAAGCGTTGATAAAGCTGGGTAAGATCGCCGGGGATGGTTTTCAGTCTCCGTTCAAGAGCCGGAAGGTCACAACCGTCTCTCTTTAGCCGGGCCATTTCGGTTGCCACAAGGCGCGCCCACTGAAAATTGCCAGCGGCCTTCTGCTGGATGTGCTCTTCAAGCTTGATCCAGTCAGGTTCCTCTTCCTCACCCAGCCTTAGATGCACGAACTTCCGGATGTCGTCACGATTGTGCATTTCCACATCTGCCTCGAGGTCGCCATCGGAGGCCCAGAGCGCCGGATCATGACACGAGATGCAGACTTTCAGATCGACATTGGACCTGCGAGGCGAAGACCACAGAGCACGGAATTCGCTCGCCATCTTCATAGCGCCAGCTTCGTCAAGGCCATCGATGAGGATGGTAAGGGGTGTTTGGCTGGCAATACCCGGGAGGAAACGCATAAATTGCTGGCGCAAGAGGTCGGTTGTTGATCCACCCGGATCTTTTTCCAAGCTGATCATTTTACACACCCGGGACAGTTCTGCAAGGTACATGGGTTCGTACGGCAGCACTTGAGAAAGTAGGTGGCGGTAGCATCCTTGGGGGGAACTGTGGATTGACGAGGTTCGGCCGTCGAAAAAGTAAGACAGAACAAGTCGGCTGTCGGAGTTCTTGAGGTGCTGTGTAATGCGTTTCATCACAGTCGATTTGCCGGCGCCGGAGGGACCGCAGATCCAGAGCAGCTTTCCCGGGGCGTTGTCCCATTTGCGGAAGCCATCGTGGCCGAGGATCCAGTCGCAGGTACCATCTGCAAGCTCGATTTCGGCCTCGCGGTAGTTTTGGTCGGGGTAGGACAGGTTTTGAAGGCAAGCTCCCTGCTTCTCGACAGGCTGGAGCTTAAGGCTCAGCCGCAGGGCGTGCGGCTCTTCAGCCTCATCTCTCACAGTAGTCGAGATTTCGCATGGTGAGAGTGGATTTACCAAAGCCAGCGTCGCGACCATCAGCTCGGGGCTTCGCGGGTCCGCTTCCAAATTGCGCACGTCGATGCTGCGTTCCTGGCATTGCGGCCAGGCTTCGGTGACGAGAGTTCGCACGTCGCTCTCGGTAACTTTGCCGCCATTCCAGACGCTCGGTATGCCGCGAAGCTTGTAAACAATGTCTTCCATGAGTGTTCAGTTGCAAACGAAGAAGTGTTGACAAGGTGACGTCGCAAAAGATCACGGCGGGGTTGCATCAGCGCTAGGCTGCAGCTTCATGAAGGGCAGTCCGAGCTTCCCTTCACCGTGGCTGTGGACGTCAGTGCTCCCGAAGCCTTGATCCTTCGGCCCGAACGTTGCAAGGTTGGCGCTGGCCGGATTTCGAACTGCCGCTGATGGGGTGAGAGTGTCGTAGGAGGAAACCACTCGCCGGAACCCCAGACTTGTCGCTAACCATATTTGGGACGATAAGCGAGAGGATGGTCCCTCCAGCCCAAAGAACTACGTCTGAATGGCACAGTCCCCTCGCCTAGCGTGGGTTTGTTTTATGCTCATGTCATGGGTAGATGAAGCTATCGTCCGGACGAGAATGTCGAATTAATAATTATACATA